>NC_057800.1:226286649-226586649 GCF_018294505.1 Triticum aestivum | reverse complement strand
AAATTGTTGTTCACTACAGTCGACCCAACGGTTTCATTACGTCTATGTATGAAGTGCACTCAACGGTTTCATTACCTGTATGTATGAAGTGCACTCAGTTTGTATAAAAAGAATATGTATGAAGTGCACTCAGTTTGTTTAAAAACAATATATTTCACTACCTATATGTTTGAAAAGCAAATTGTTTCATTTCTTTCAAAAATCAGTCAACGACATCAACACCTGCAGTGCATTTGGTCCTCTGATGCGGTTCACTTTTGAGAGTGATGATGTTCACTTGCGCACAATGTGGAAGTGCGAAAAAGTAGTGGAACAACAAAATAGTAATGTGGTTCACCTCATTTTATGTCGCGGGTCACCTGCCTTGTCTCTGCGGTCCACTCTTGTTCATAAAAAATGTTGAAACAAGACAAAAAAACTCACAAAAACTCGTCTGAGAAAAGTTTACGCCGACAAAAGAAATCATGAAGTTAACTTGCCCGTCTGATGCAATGCAGTTTTTAGTCGGAAGCAGTGTGTTCTTCTGTCTGATGCAGTACACACTTTGATTTTGGTGTCGCGAAAAATAGTGTCCGCATTTTGATAAAACTGAAACTGCTCTTAAACCATAAAGAATTAGAGAAACTAATATACATAAAAAGTTGCGCCTCGATGATATCTTTCCAACGACATATCACTTGAATAAGTCCAACAAGCGGTTATACAAATTCGCGAGAAAACGGCTGTTGTCACTCGTCGTCCGCCGCACTATTTTCAAAATTAATTCAAAACTACAAGGAATATCAAAAACATTTGTACATATGAAAGTTGTGCCTCATCCGTAGCATTCCAACGGCGTATTACACACCTCATTTCGTTAAACGGTTACAAAACTGGAGCAAAAACAGTGCCGAAAATTTGCAAAAAATTGAAAAACAAAATTTCACAATTTAGTAAATTTGAAACAGCTCTTAAACCGTAATAAATTAGAGACTGAAATATATATGAAAAGTTTGCGCCTCGATGATATCTTTCCAATGGTGTATCATTTGCTTCATTCCGAAGAGCTATTTAGGAAACAACGCGAAAATATGCCCGTGATAACCCACAAGTATAGGGGATCGCAATAGTTTTCGAGGGTAGAGTATTCAACCCAAATTTATTGATTCGACACAAGGG
The DNA here is from genome assembly GCF_018294505.1 of Triticum aestivum. Taxonomy (NCBI): domain Eukaryota; kingdom Viridiplantae; phylum Streptophyta; class Magnoliopsida; order Poales; family Poaceae; genus Triticum; species Triticum aestivum. The sequence goes on along the minus strand of NC_057800.1, from coordinate 226,585,491 downwards.
GAGCCAAAGGATATTATCAAGTATTAGCAGATGAGTTGTCAATTCATCCCCACCTGGAAATTTAATATCTATAGCAAAGTGTTTAGTAGCAAAGTAATATGATAGTAGTGATAACGGTAGCAAAAGGTAACAGTAGTAAAAGTAATGTTTTTGGTATTTTGTAGTGATGATAGCAATAACAACGGAAAAGTAAATAAGCGAAGAACAATATATGGAAAGCTCGTAGGCAATGGATCAGTGATGGAGAATTATGCCGGATGCGGTTCATCATGTAACAGTCATAACCTAGGGTGACACAGAACTAGCCCGAGTTCATTGATATAATGTTGGCATGTATTCCGAATATAGTCATACATGCTTATGGAAAAGAACTTGCATGACATCTTTTGTCCTACCCTCCCGTGGCAGCGGGGTCCTTACGGAAACTAAGGGATATTAAGGCATCCTTTTAATAGAGAACCGAAACAAAGCATTAACACATAGTGAATACACAAACTCCTCAAACTACGGTCATCACCGGTAAGTATCCCGATTATTGTCACTTCGGGGTTAACGGATCATAACACATAATAGGTGACTATAGACTTGCAAGATAGGATCAAGAACACTCATATATTGATGAAATCATAATAGGTTCAGATCTGAAATCATGGCACTCGGGCCCTAGTGACAAGCATTAAGCATAGCAAAGTCATAGCAACATCAATCTCAGAACATAGTGGACACTAGGAGTCAAACCCTAACAAAACTAACTCGATTACATGATAGATCCCATCCAACCCATCACCGTCCAGCAAGCCTACGATGGAATTACTCACGCACGGCGGTGAGCATCATGAAATTGGTGATGGAGGATGGTTGATGATGACGATGGCGACGGATTCCCCTCTCCGGAGCCCTGAATGGACTCTAGATCAGCCCTCCCAAGAGGTTTTAGGGCTTGGCGGCGGCTCCGAATCGTAAAACGCGATGGTTTCTTCTCTCTAATGTTTTTCTCCCTGAAACTCAATATATGGAGGTGGAGTTGGTGTCAGAGAGGAAACATGGGGCCCACGAGGTAGGGGCGTGCCCTAGGGGGGCAGCCGCGCCCCCCACCCTCGTGGCAAGGTGGTGGCCCCCCTGGCCTTCATCTTTGGCAGGTATTTTTCTTATTTTCTGAAAAGTGTCTCCGTGAAGTTTTAGGTCATTCCGAGAACGTTTGCTCCTGCACATAAATAACACCATGGTAATTCTGCTGAAAACAGCATCAGTCCCGGTTAGTTCCATTCAAATCATGCAAGTTAGAGTCCAAAACAAGGGCAAAAGTGTTTGGAAAAGTAGATACGTTGGAGACGTATCAACTCCCCCAAGCTTAAACCTTTGCTTGTCCTCAAGCAATTCAATTGACAAACTGAAAGTGATAAAGAAAAACTTTTACAAACTCTGTTTGCTCTTGTTGTTGTAAATATGTAAAGCCAGCATTCAAGTTTTCAGCAAAGATTATAACTAACCACATTCGCAATAACGCATAGGTCTCAAGTTACTCATATTAATAGCATAATCAACTAGCGAGCCATAATAATAAAACTCGGATGACAATACTTTCTCAAAACAATCATAGTATGATATAACAAGGTGGTATCTCGCTAGCCCTTTCTGAGACTGCAAAACATAAATGCAGAGCACCTTTAAAGACCAAGGACTGACTAGACATTGTAATTAATGGTAAAAGAGATCTAGTCAAGTCATTCTCAATGTAAACTAACAATAATGAATGCAAATGACAGTAGTGCTCTCCAACTGGTGCTTTTTAATAAGAGGATGATGACTCAGCATAAAAGTAAATAGATAGGCCCTTCGCAGAGGGAAGCAAGGATTTGTAGAGGTGCCAGAGCTTGGTTTTGAAACAAAGGTGAATAATATTTTGAGCGGTATACTTTCATTGTCAACATAACAACCAAGAGATGGCAATATCTTCCATGCTACACACATTATAGGCGGTTCCCAAACAGAATGGTAAATTTTATACTCCCCCTTCCACCACAAGCATCAATCCATGGCTTGCTCTAAAAAACGAGTGCCTCCAACTAACAAGAGTCCCAGGGGGAGTTTCGTTTGCAATTATTTTGATTTAGTTTGCATAAAGCATGGGACTGGGCATCCCGGTGACCAGCCATTTATCTTGTGAGTGAGGAGCGGAGTCCACTCCTCTTGAGAATAACCCACCTAACATGGAAGATACAGACAACCCTAGTTGATACATGAGCTATTCGAGCATACAAAACAGGATATTTATTTGAAGGTTTAGAGTTTGGCACATACAAATTTACTTGGAACGGCAGGTAGATACCGTGTATAGGTAGGTATAGTGGACTCATGTGGAATAACTTTGGGGTTTAAGGGATTTGGATGCACAAGCAGTATTCCCGCTTAGTACAGGTGAAGGCTAGCAAAAGACTGGGAAGCGACCAGCTAGAGAGCGATAACAATCATGAACAACCATTAAAATTAATCAACATCGAATGCAAGCATGAGTAGGATATAATCCACCATGAACATTAATATCGTGAAGGCTATGTTGATTTTGTTTCAACTACAAGCATGAACATGTGCCAAGTCAAGTCACTTAAATCATTCAGAGGAGGATACCACCCTATCATACCACATCATAACCATTTTAATAGCATGTTGGCACACAAGGTAAACCATTGTAACTCATAGCTAATCAAGCATGGCATAAGAAACTATGATCTCTAGTTGTCATTGCAAACATGTTTATTCATAATAGGCTGAATCAGGAACGATGAACTAATCATATTTACAAAAACAAAAGAGGTCGAGTTCATACCAGCTTTTCTCATCTCAGTCAGTCCATCATATATCGTCATAATTGCCTTTCACTTGCACGACCGAACGATGTGAATAATAATAATAGTGCACGTGCATTGGACTAAGCTGGAATCTACAAGCATTCAATAAACAAGAGAATACAAGGCAATATGGGCTCTTTTGTCAGATCAACAATAATGCATATAAGAGCCACTTCAACAATTTAATTATGATCTTCTTCTATCAACCCCTAAAGAAAAGAAAGGAAATAAAATTATTTACATGGGAAAGCTCCCAACAAGCAAAAGAAGAACATGAAATCTTTTTGGGTTTTCTTTTTAATTACTACTACAAGCATGGAAAGTAAACTAATTAAAAGCTACAACTAATTTTTTGGTTTTTCTTAAGGTTTATTAAACACACAAGAAGAAAGCATATAAAAAAGGAAAAATAAACTAGCATGGATGATACAATGAAAAAGTATGAGCACCAACATCTAGCAATGAGTGTGTGAGCATAAATGTAATGTCGGTGGGAAATACGTACTCCCCCAAGCTTAGGCTTTTGGCCTAAGTTGGTCTATGGCCACGGCTGGCCTGGCTGATATCCATAATAATAGTTATTGGGGTCGTACTGTGATGCAGAAGAGGAAGACTCCGATTGCCACTAGCTGACAATCATCTCCGGATCCCACTGATAATTAGACTGTCGTGAAGGATCAAATTGGGTTCCGGCTGCAGTCAATTGTGGTTCCGACTGGTGCAGGGTTCCGGTAGGCGTGAATAGCCATCAACGGAACAAGGTACGTGCCTACAGTCAAATCAAACAAAGAAGGAGCAGGCAAGGTAATAGTCTCAGGATGATGTTTATTAAAGAACAATTGATATTTAAGCTCTCCTTCCCTATTCTTAACAATAAAATCATGTGCTACAATACTTTTATAATCTAATAAACACGAGGCAGCACCTTTTCTTCCTTCTCATAATGCCTAATAGGTATGTTAAAATGTGCAGCTAGGCATGTAGCATAGATGCCTCCAAAGATGGGGCCCTTGGTACGGTTCAGACTTGACCATTTGGCAATAATGCTGCCCATACTAAAAGAGTTATCACCGTATAAACCGTGGTGCAAAATAATAATATCAGGGATACTCAGGTTTCCACAGTTTCCGCGACCAATTAAGCAACGACTAGCAAATAATGCAAAGTAACGTAAAACAGGAAAATGTATGCTAGTGATTCGTGCATCAGAAACCTTCCTTGTTTCCCCTACAGTGATAGTATCGATAAATCCCTCCACATCATCACGATGTGGTTCTTCTGGCTTGCCCCCAAAAGGGACTAAACAGATCCGACAAAAATCATAAAGTGACATCTGCTTATGCTCATCATATAAATGAAACTCCACCGTAGGTGGTGAGTTCCTAGAATGAAAATGAAAGTTTTGCACAAAGGTATTTGTGAGCAAGATATACTGATCGCATTGGTCGTGGAGGAAAGCGGTAAGGCCTGCAGTCTGAGCCAACTCATGGAAATCTTCATAAATCCCGGCTGCTCTCAAGAAATCCTTGGAAGGCCATTCGCATGCCCGAACCTCCGCGGTGCGAGGCAGATTATACTTAGGCTTTGGTGCCTTTTCCTTTGAACTTTGACTCGATGAGCCCCTCAAAATTCTCCTCATCATTTTCTGAAAAATTCTGAAATTTTTAGTAAGTTCAAAATAAAAGTAAACCAAACTCAATAATATTGATAGCAACTACTCCTACAAGTGCCTAGGGCCTATATCATGCATCAAAACTACTTTTGACCGTATAAATTTGACATGCAAGCTCAAGAACAGGGTCACCTAAGCAGCAAAATTTGCAATGAATAAAGCACTAGAACAAAAACTAATTGGACCAATGGAGGAGTCACATACCAAGGAACAATCTCCCCAAGCAGTTTTGTGAGAGGTGCTTTGAGCAAGGAGATCGAAAATGGCAGCAAGATGAGCTTGAACTCGTGCTTGAGCTGGTTATTCGTGTTTGGGGAGGAAGGAGTGTATGGATGCAAGAATAAGTGGAGGAGGGCCACCATGGGCCCACGAGGCAGGGGGCGCGCCCTCCACCCTTGTGGGCAGGTGGTTGACCCCCCTGGTGTGTTCTCAGTTCCATAAATCCTCAAATTTTCTAGAAAAAATCATATTTAATTTTCAAGGCATTTGGAGAACTTTTATTTTTGAGGTATTTTTATATTGCAAGGATAATCAGATAACAGACAAACAAATATTTATTTTAATTTTATTTTATATAAATAACATAAAGTAAAAGTGGGGTACAGAAGGTTGTGCCTTCTAATTTCATCCATCTCATGATCATCAAAAGGAATCCACTAACAAGGTTGATCAAGTCTTGTTAACGAACTCATTCCGAATAACATGGAACCAGACAAATTTCGAATAACACTATGTTACCTCAACGGGGATATGCACATCCCCAATAATAAGAATCTCATATTTCTTCTTGACAGTAGGAAGAGGAAATTCAAAACCTCCAAATATAATCAATGGAATTTTTCCAATAGAGTTGATATTATGAGCTTGAGGTTGTTTCTTCGGAAAGTGTACTGTATGCTCATTACCATTAACATGAAAAGTGACATTGCCTTTAGTGCAATCAATAACAGCCCCTACAGTATTCAAAAAGGGTCTTCCAAGAATAATAGACATACTACCGTCCTCGGGAATATCAAGAATAACAAAGTCCGTTAAAATAGTAACGTTTGCAACTACAACAGGCACATCCTCACAAATACCGACAGGTATAGCAGTTGATTTATCAGCCATTTGCAAAGGTATTTCAGTAGGTGTCAACTTATTCAAATCAAGTCTACGATATAAAGAGAGAGGCATAACACTAACACCGGCTCCAAGATCACATAAAGTAGTTTTAACATAGTTTCTCTTAATGGAGCATGGTATAGTGGGTACTCCTGGATCTCGAAGTTTCTTTGGTATTCCACCCTTAAAAGTATAATTAGCAAGCATGGTGGAAATTTCAGCTTTCGATATCTTTCTTTTATTTGTAATAATATCTTTCATATACTTAGCATAAGGATTAGTTTTGAGCATATCAGTTAATCGCATACGCAAAAAGATAGGTCTAATCATTTCAGCAAAGCGCTCAAAATCCTCATCATGTTTTTTCTTGGATGGTTTGGGAGGAAAAGGCATGGGTTTCTGAACCCAAGGCTCTCTTCCTTTACCATGTTTCCTAGCAACAAAGTATTTCTTATCATAAGGTTGATTCTTTGATTGTGGGTTATCAAGATCAACAGCAGGTTCAATTTCTATATCATTATCATTACTAGGTTGAGCATCATCATGAACATTATCATTAGTTTCAGGTTCATTACCAGATTGAGTTTCAGCATCAGAAATAGAAATATCATTTGGATTCTCAGGTGTTTCAACAATAGGATCACTAGAAGCATGCAAAGTCCTATCATTTTTCTTTTTCTTCTTTTTAGAAGAACTAGGTGCATCTAAATTATTTCTCTGAGAATCTTGATCAATTCTCTTAGGATGGCCTTCAGGATACAGAGGTTCCTGAGTCATTCTACCACATCTAGTCATAACTCTAGCAGCATTATCATTATTCTTATTATTCAGTTCATTGAGCAAATCATTTTGAGCTTTAAGTACTTGTTCTACTTGAGTGGTAACCATAGAAGCATGTTTACTAATAAGTTTAAGTTCACCTTTGACATTAGCCATATAATCACCCAAGTGTCCAAGCATATTTGAATTGTATTTCAATTGTCTACCAAAATAAGCATTAAAATCTTCTTGCTTAGCCATAAATTTATCAAACTCATCTAAGCATGGGCTAGCAATTTTAGTAAATGGGATTACACCTTTATCATATCTATAGAGAGAATTTACCTTTACTACCTGTGTCGGGTTATCAAGACCATGAGTTTCTTCAATAGGTAAAGGATTAAGATTATATGTTTCTTCAACAGGCGGTAAATTAAGACCATGTATCTCTTCAAGAGGAGGTAAATTCTTAACATCTTCAGCTTTAATACCTTTTTCTTTCATAGATTTCTTTGCCTCTTGCATATCTTCAGCACTAAGAAATAGAATACCCCTCTTCTTTGGAGTTGATTTAGGAATAGGCTCAGGAATTGGCTCCGGAGGTGTCCAATTATTTTCGGAGGCATTGGTTAGTCCATTATAAAAGATATCAAGTATTTCATTTTTATTAAGAGGATGATCAGGAAAAGCATTAAGTAATTGGAGAAGCCTCCCCCAAGCTTGTGGGAGACTCTCTTCTTCAATTTGCATAAAATTATATATATCCCTTAAAGCAGCTTGTTTCTTATGAGCAGGGAAAATATTTAGCAGAGAAGTAATAAATCATATCCTGGGGACTACGCACACAACCAGGATCAAGAGAATTAAACCATATCTTAGCATCACCCTTTAATGAGAACGGAAATATTTTAAGGATATAAAAGTAACGAGTTCTCTCATCTTTAATAAACAGGGTAGCTATATCATTCAATTTAGTAAAATGTGCCACAACAGTTTCAGATTCATAACGATGGAAAGGATTAGATTCAACCAAAGTAATTATATCAGGATCAACAGAGAATTCATAATCCTTATCAGTAACAAAGATAGGTGAAGTAGCAAAAGCAGGGTCAGGTTTCATTCTAGCATTTAGAGATTGCTTACTCCATTTAGCTAATAATTTTTAAGTTCTGTTCTATTTCTGCAAGCTAAAATGGCTAAAGAAGCATCTTGATCAAAAACATAACCCTTAGGAATGGCAAGTGTTTCTTCATCATCACTCTCATTAGTATCATCAGATTCAATATTTTCAATCTCTCTAGCCCTAGTAAGTTGTTCATCAAGAAAATCACTAAGTGGCATAGTAGTATCGGGCATAGAGGTAGTTTCATCATAAGTATCATGCATAAAAGAAGTGACATCATCAATAACATGCGACATATCAGAACGAATAGCAGAAGCAGGTGTAGGTGTCGCAAACTTACTCATAGCAGAAGGTGAATCAAGTGCAGAGCTAGATGGCAGTTCCTTACCTCCCCTCATAGTTGAGGGATAAATCTTGGTTTTTGGATCTCTCAAGTTCTTCATAATGATAAGCAGATATATATCCCAAGTGACTCAAATAATAGAGCTGTGCTCCCCGGCAACGGCGCTAGAAAATGGTCTTGATAACCCACAAGTATAGGGGATCGCAATAGTTTTCGAGGGTAGAGTATTCAACCCAAATTTACTGATTCGACACAAGGGGAGCCAAAGAATATTCTCAAGTATTAGCAGCTAAGTTGTCAATTCAACCACACCTGGAAACTTAATATCTGCAGCAAAGTGTTTAGTAGCAAAGTAATATGATAGTAGTGATAACGGTAGCAAAAGGTAACAGTAGTAAAAGTAATGTTTTTGGTATTTTGTAGTGATGATAGCAATAACAACGGAAAAGTAAATAAGCAAAGAACAATATATGGAAAGCTCGTAGGCAATGGATCAGTGATGGAGAATTATGCCGGATGCGGTTCATCATGTAACAGTCATAACCTAGGGTGACACAGAACTAGCTCTAGTTCATTGATATAATGTAGGCATGTATTCCGAATATAGTCATACGTGCTTATGGAAAAGAACTTGCATGACATCTTTTGTCCTACCCTCCCGTGGAAGCGGGGTCCTTATGGAAACTAAGGGATATTAAGGCCTCCTTTTAATAGAGAACCGGAACAAAGCATTAACACATAGTGAATACATGAACTCCTCAAACTACGGTCATCACCGGTAAGTATCCTGATTATTGTCACTTCGGGGTTAACGGATCATAACACATAATAGGTGACTATAGACTTGCAAGATAGGATCAAGAACACTCATATATTGATGAAATCATAATAGGTTCAGATCTTAAATCATGGCACTCGGGCCCTAGTGACAAGCATTAAGCATAGCAAAGTCATAGCAACAACAATCTCAGAACATAGTGGACACTAGGGATCAAACCCTAACAAAACTAACTCGATTACATGATAGATCCCATCCAACCCATCACCGTCCAGCAAGACTACGATGGAATTACTCATGCACGGCGGTGAGCATCATGAAATTGGTGATGGAGGATGGTTGATGATGACGATGGCGACAGATTCCCCTCTCCGGAGCCCCGAACGGACTCCAGATCAGCCCTCCCAAGAGGTTTTAGGGCTTGGCGGCGGCTCCGTATCATAAAACGCGATGATTTCTTCTCTCTGATTTTTTTCTCCCCGAAACTCAATATATGGAGGTGGAGTTGGAGTCGGAGAGGCAACAGGGGGCCCACGAGGTAGTGGGGCGCGCCTGAAAGTACATGTAGTCCCCATGTGTGGTTTTGGTAATTGATGACAATCCTAATGGACTAATGTTTGCATTGAGTTATACATTTGAAGGAATGTTCCATTTCCAATGCATGAAGAATATTGGATGAACTAAAGGATGTTTGTTCCATGGTGATGCAAGAAAGAGATAGAATTGATTCGAAATGAATGCCATATACATATTGTTGTGCATGCATCAAGGCTTATGGGTTGAACCATGATGGATCAAGATATTGGGAGAATGATTAAAGAGAAGAATTCTACATATGCTTGAAGATAGGATCAATATGAGCTCATATGTTGAGTCATGGATTATTATGTCTTGAAGCAAGTAATTCAAGTGAATAATTCATTGTGCCTCTCAAGATACTATGTTGGATCATGAGAACGAGAAAATGATGTCCAATATGATATTCAAGGAGAAACTTGATATGGTCATGGTGAATTGAGATATTGGTTATTATGTCTTGAAGAAATGAAGCATAGTGAAGATATCAATAGGGCCTTCAAGACATCAATATTAATCATGGAGCAAAGATAAATGTTGACCAAGATAAAGATCAAAGATTGACCTCTAAGATGGTCAACACACAAGCGCATATCATGTGCCACATGAGATCTTGTGGTATGGTAAGAATTTTTCGATTGCGCTTTGTGTACTAACCCATACTATGTGTTGTTTATGTTATATGGGTTAGGTAATTCTCATGAGCTTGGTGCTTATAAGAAAGCTTGGTGCTCATCAAAGTATGTCATCAAGTAATTAATGATGATGGACAAGTAAAGATGAATGCAAAGTAAAGCTTTCCACATTGTGTATGGGGGAGCTACTTGAAGACTTCTCCAATGTCTTGCCTTCAACTTGAGCCAAGAAGAAACATCAATATAAAGCTCAAGTGAAAGGCTCTAGTCAAAGGTATTAGTTCCTTCGGCTTTAGATGTGAGGATCGATGACCATCGAAAAGGATATATGCTCAAGAATGAGTTTCCGGTAGCTATCTAGTATAGTTCTTTTATGATTCTTGAGTTATAGGGATCCCGCACTATTAAGAGGGGATCAAAGGGGTTAGTGATGGATTTGCTCAAGTCAACATCATCTATTTCTATTCTTCTCACATCATATTCTAACATAGGCATATTTCACTCCTATCCAATACAAATACAATATGCCTACATATCTCAAAAGAAAATCCAAAGCCAACTAGTTTCCCCAAAGTATATGTATAACCCTTGCATGCTTTGCACCCTCCATTTTGGCTTATCTTGGGTGGTTCTCTATGTGAGGACCTGGAGCTTTTCCATAGCTTCAAAACGAGCCCAAGATCATCAAAATCGGAGTCCGGATGTGAAAGTTATGCATGTTTCAGTTTTGGGGTTCCTGCTGTTTTTTTTAATGGCCGGACATCCGGGACTTGGCCGAATGTCCGGGCTTCCGGGTCGCCCCAGATGTCCGGGATCCTCCCGGAAATCCGGCCCGCAAATTCCAGAACCTGTTTTCAAATGTTGGTTGTGCCCGCCGAATGTGCGGCACTTGCCCGGATGTCCGGCCCGGCGCTATCACTTACTCACAAACGGCTAGTTTTCTAGGCCCTCTATATATATCCCTCTACTAATCCGGTAAAGGGTTGACCACTTCATCCCAAATCGCCCCAAGAACACAAGTGGCTCCCTCTCACTTCTCCTACAACAAATCTTAGATCCCAGAGAGACTCGTGAGAGTTCTTCAGAGTTTTTCCAATCAAGTGATAGATCCACTCCCTCTCCCTCTCTTGACCAAAGGAATTCGTGATTTGAGCAAGTCTTGAGCATTTCCCCTTTGTTCTTGTTACTCTTGGAGGTTGGAGACTCCTAGGCGGTAGGAGTGCTCTAGTGAGGAATCAACTTGTGATTTGTCCCCCGGAAAGTTTGTGAAGGTTTGGAGGCCGCCTCAAGGTCTACCACTAGTGGATGAGAATCGCCTTCGTGGTGATATCTCAAGGAGAATAGGGCGAGCCTTCGTGGCGTTGGTGTGCTTTCGTGGTAACATCCACCTCTCCAACGGTGACTAGCTTCCCTCCAAGGAAGTGAACATGGGGATACATCCTCGTCTTCGTGACTTTGGTTATCCCTAACCCTAACTCCTTACTTGTGGTTTACTTTGGTCACTTGACCGTGCATTCACTATATCGCCATTCTCTTGAAGAGATTATTTAGGCCTACACTTTATATTCGCAATTCATACTTTCTACTATTGTTCTATCTTATTGTCGGTGTCAAAACCGGCGGATCTCGGGTAGGGGGTCCCGAACTATGCGTCTAGGGCGGATGGTAATAGGAGGCAGGGGACACGATGTTTTACCTAGGTTCGGGCCCTCTTGATGGAGGTAAAACCCTACGTGCTGCTTGATTATTCTTGATAATATGAGTAGTACAAGAGTTGATCTACCACGAGATCAGAGAGGTAAACCCTAGAAGCTAGCCTATGGTATGATTGTATCTTGTCCTACGGACTAAAACCCTCCGGTTTATATAGACACCGGAGGGGGCTAGGGTACACAGAGTCAGTTATAAGGAAGGAGATCTACATATCCGTATTGCCAAGCTTGCCTTCCACGCCAAGGAGAGTCCCATCCGGACACGGGACGAAGTCTTTAATCTTGTATCTCCATAGTCCAACAGTCCGGACAGAGGATATAATCCGGCTGTCCGGATACCCCCTAATCCAGGACTCCCTCAGTAGCCCCCGAACCAGGCTTCAATGACGTCAAGTCCGACACGTAGTATTGTCTTCGACATTGCAAGGCGGGTTCTTCCCCAAATTTTGAATGTTTGTTAAGCAGTGTCCGGCCCCATAAATGTTGGACCTCTTGGCTTCTGGGCCCAATAAGGGATATCTTCCACGCGTCGAATGAATATGAGGAGCCAGGGCATTTTTACATTCGCCCCCCTAGCCAGATAAATAAATTGTCTATTAAAGGGATGGGCATTCTTAGATCCAATCCACATCATCCTCCCCCAGCAAGAATCCATCGGAGCGCGCTTCAGAAAAATCCACTCCAGCATGGCCAACCTCCGCAGCTCCTCCTCCCGCCCCTGTAGCCCTAAGCCCGGTGATTGGGAGAGGTGTTCTGTCCCACATAGTCGATTAGTCGAACTGCAGACTAAGGGATTTCTCCCTCCAGCGTATATGGTTCCCATCCAAGCCGGGCTCGCCACCTACAATGGCGGGGAGCAAGCGGAGAGCTTCCTCAGCCCCTCTACGGGGGAGCGGGTATGCCTTGTTCCTTACTTATTAAGGGGACTTGGATTTCCAATTCATACGTTCCTCCGCAGGCTCCTGGAGTTTTACGGCCTCGAACTGCATAATTTCACCCCTGCTTCCATATTACACATCGCTGGCTATGTTGCCCTCTGTGAGTTATTCCTGGGCTGCAAGGCTCATTTTGAGCTGTGGAAAAGGTTATTTTGCCTCGTCCCCCGCACGCAGGAGGGGTCACTTTATCAAGTGGGCGGAGCCGAAATATGGCGCATCGCCGAAACTGGATACCTGTCTGGTACTTTGAAGAAGATGTCCGAGGATTGGCCTTCGGAATGGTTTTATATGGAGGACGTCCCCCTTCCGGACCCTGTTCGGCGGGGTCTTCCTGAGTTCAACAATGCTCCTCTGAAGAAACGCCGAAGCTGGCGCCCACGGAGCCCCCAGGAGGAAGACAACGGAGAAGTCCTTTACCTGTTGAACCAGATTAAAGCGCTGGCTCAATCAGGATTGACAGTAATCGAGGTTATGCCAATATGCATAATGTGGGGAGTGCAGCCACTTCAATATCGAGGGCACCCCCTGTGGTGTTTTAACGGGGAAGACAATGCCACCCGTTGCGGGCACAAGGGTCCGGACAACGCTGCTGCTTTAGCAAAAATACTGTCTGAGCTGTTCAAGGGAGAGGAAGAGGAGTTCATCCGTCAAACCACGGGATGGATTCTCCATGTACAACCCTCCAAGCTGGCTGAGTTATATCTCACTCCCATTCTTCCCACATTCTTTGTTGTAGGTACTCACCTTGCCATTTTATGGCAGGAACTGCGAAAAGCCGTAAGGGAGGTCAACAGCCCATCCCCACAACCGGAGGACCCCGACCAGGCCCTCGGTCCCGGACTCGAAGAAGATCCGGACATATTCATGGAGCTGATAGACCGGCAGTTCTATCAATTGAGTTGTGATGATGCCATGGTGGCCATTACGGCCGACTATCCCGGACTGCTCCCTGCGCCTCTCGTAAGAAAACCCAAAATCCCAACTCCAAAAACTAGGATCCCCTTTTAGATACTTCACCTACCATATACATATGGTGTTTTACAGGGAAGGCATTCGGGACGCCGTGCAGAACCCGCAGCAACGAGGCCGGGTAGGCCAAAAAGGAAGGCGGTTAGGATGGAGACACTGGCGCAGAGGTATGACAAAAACCCAGCTCCGTGGTTGTCGTCTTTCTCAAAATGTAATGACGTCCATGTTTCTTTAACAGAAAAAATGCTCGCCGGAATATGACCAGTGAGGCTGCCGATCATGCTTCCACCAGTCGGGCTCCAGGACCGGACATAGAGGTGGAAGCCGACATGGGGCGGACGCCGGATACTCCCCCTACATAGGATGTGGATAGACTATCCGCCACCAATTCAGAAGTGGAGAGCGCCATGAATCATAGGCGTCGTCGGGCCGTACTCTGTGACGCTTGCTTCTCACCAGAGGCATTTGATGCCTTCAATTCTGGAGACGCGTATCTCCGTGCTGCTCAAAATGGTCTAGCCAGAGCCACGGACTAGTATGTAAGGGATGTATGGGTAAGCAAATCTAACGATTATATGTATCAGTAGCCCCCGAGACTTGAAACAGTTAGCATAACTGATTTAAGGATCATCTATTGTGCAGGTTCTTATAGAGAAGAATACTCGACTGTCACAGGAGCTGGAGGAAAGCAAGACCCAACTTCAGGCCGCCGTTGCCGCATTGAAGGAACCTAAAAAGTCCCCAGCTGGTAACATTTCTTTCAAAGAATGATAGGTACCATATAGCGTGCGGTGTGGCTGCAGATCTAACAATAGATATTGCAGATGAATCCAAAGATAATTAGGAGGACCAACATGTCGTACGACAGCTAAAGGCTGGCGAACGCGTGCTGACTGAGGTCAGGCGGGAGAAAAACAATCTCCAAGACGCCAATACCAAGCTGAGCGTGGAACTGAAGGATGTTCGAGCCCAGCTTGCAGACTCCGAGAAGGAGAATAAGTGGCTTCAACACGGCATTTTCAGTAAGTGCTTGGATGAACCCTTAAAAGGGGGGTGGCAGAGAAGCTGGCTAACAGAATTATGTCTGCAGGTATGCTGACGGGTCGTCCCGCGAAGGAGATGCCCGGGTCTGCGGGTGATCTTCTACCCGAGCTCTCACGACTACACGAACAAGTTCGGCAGGTGATGCAAGGTATTGCCCAGGCCTTGTGGCCATTCGTCTCCCTGCCAGAAGGCATTGGAGAGCTTGCGGAGAAGCTCAAGGGAGCACGGCGGCGCTTCTGATTATGGAAGATATCGGTCTGCCGTCGAGGTGGCAGGGAAGCCTGGGCCATGGTGAAGACGCGGTATACCAAGGCTGACCCAAACCACATGGCCGAGGTCGGACCTGTGGGGCCCGATGGGAAAGATATCCCCGTTAGCTTAGTGTATGGGCAAGTAGAATTAGCCGCAAAGTATTCCCAATAGGATTGTAGGCTAGAAATCCTGTTGGTATAGAAGAGGAATTTAGTCAGTCTACATGACTATGTAATTAGAGTGACATGTATAATGCCTTCTAGCCAGATTGTAAATCATTTGTCATGCCGGACCTTTTCGCTTCAACCTCAGGACCCGATAGTCCGGAGTGTGTCCGAATACCCGCTCAGTTATATAAGAACCAGGGTATGCGTGGAAACCAGGCGTAGGGGTCATTAGTGCTTGAACAGACAAGTATCCAACTAGTTATGTTATATTACATGGGTAGTAAGAAACATCTTCCAGGGAGAATAGTTCCGTTAGGGGTTCCTTTCCCTGGGTACGCATGCCCTAAAGTGCATGTCCGGACCGCGAGAGGAAATGCAAGCAAAAACATCTGCGGGCACATATGGAAAATAAATAAAAATCAACTTTTGTTCACCGACCGAGTATTCCCTTAAGAACGCTATCTTTTGGCTTCACCCAGTCTAAGGTACACATCCGGCTGACCCGGCAGTAACAATCGCAGAGGTGCTCCCCTTATGCCCTAGCCGAATTAACGGGAACGTAGGGCATAAATACAAGAGCCAGGCAACCCAGCTTGGCCAAAACTTAAGTCATATCGATGCATATAATGGTGAAGAAAAGGTACATGTGGAAGAATAACACATGTGCGGGGCATGAAGCCCAGATAAATAATTTAGCTTATGTGTAAGAAGCCCCCATGTATAATGGGCGCGGTTAGCGCGTCAATAGTGTGCAAGCGGGGCACAAGTTGGCCCTTGAAGGCCTTGAGAAAGAATAAAAGAAAGAAAGAGAAAACAGATAATGTATATGCAAAAATGGACAGAGGAAAGAGACAAACATAGAGTTCGGCGCTAGGCGTAGAATCTTCGGAGTCTGGCTGCGTTCCATGGGTTCGGCTCAAGTCGATTATTCGATGCATCCCGCAGACGGTACGCTCCACCAGTCAGAACTTGGTCAATAATGAAGGGACCTTCCCATTTGGGCTCGAGCTTGGTTTTTTTCTTCTCCGGCAGGCATAGAACTAACTCGCCAATGTTATAAGTTTTGGCCTGTACTTCTCTGCTTTGGTATCTGCGAGCCTGTTGCTGATAGAATGTGGAACGGGCTTTTGCCACATCGTGCTCCTCCTCCATGGTGTCCAGACTGTCCTGCCGATCGAGCTCGGCTTCTATTTCTTTGTACATGCGCACTCGAGGTGAGTCATGAATTATGTCCCAGGGCAGAACCGCCTCTGTGCCGTACACCATAAAGAAGGGTGTGTATCCGGTAGTACGATTCGGCATGGTCCGCAGCCCCCAGAGTATGGAGTCGAGCTCCTCTACCCAGTGCGTGTTAGACTCATTTAAGGACCGCACTAGTCTGGGTTTAATGCCGCTCATGACAAGACCATTTGCTCGCTCAACTTGGCCATTGGTTTGTGGGTGATAGACAGAAGCATAATCGATCTTGATGCCCATGTTGCTGCATGCTACGTCTTGAGCTTGCGTTGGTTTTCCCCGAAGAGGAAGGGATGATGCAGCAGAGTAGCGTAAGTATTTCCCTCAGTTTTTGAGAACCAAGGTATCAATCCAGTAGGAGGCCACGCTCAAGTCCCTCGTACCTGCACAAAACGATAGCTACTCGCAACCAACGCGATTAGGGGTTGTCAATCCCTTCACGGTCACATACGAGAGTGAGATCTGATATATATATATATATATAATATTTTTGGTATTTTTGATATAAAGATGCAAAGTAAAAAGTAAAGGCAAAGTAAAAAAGCAAAACAATATTAAAGTGATAGAGATTGATATGATGAGAATAGACCCGGGGGCCATAGGTTTCACTAGTGGCTTCTCTCAAGAGCATAAGTATTCTACAGTGGGTGAACAAATTACTGTTGAGCAATTGATAGAATTGAGCATAATTATGAGAATATCTAGGCATGATCATGTATATAGGCATCACGTCCGTGACAAGTAGACCGAAACGATTCTGCATCTACTACTATTACTCCACTCATCGACCGCTATCTAGCATGCATCTAGAGTATTAAGTTAAAAATAGAGTAACGCCTTAAGCAAGATGACATGATGTAGAGAGATAAATTCATGCAATATGAAATAAACCCCATCTTGTTATCCTCGATGGCAACGATGCAATACGTGCCTTGCTGCCCCTTCTATCACTGGGAAAGGACACCGCAAGATCGAACCCAAAGCTAAGAACTTCTCCCATGGCAAGAACTACCAATCTAGTTGGCCAAACCAAATGGATAATTCGAAGAGACTTGCAAAGATAACCAATCATGCATAAAAGAATTCAGAGAAGATTCAAGTATTATTCATAGATAGACTTGATCATAAACCCACAATTCATTGATCTCAACAAACACACCGCAAAAGAAGATTACATCGAATAGATCTCCACAAGAGAGGGGGAGAACTTTGTATTGAGATTCAAAGAGAGAGAAGAAGCCATCTAGCTACTAACTATGGACCTGAAGGTCTGAGGTAAACTACTCACACTTCATCGGAGGGGCTAGGATGATGTAGAAGCCCTCCGTGATGACGACCCTCTTCCGGCGGAGCTCTGGAACAGGCCCCAAGATGGGATCTCATGGATACAGAAAGTTGCGGCGGTGGAATTAGGTTTTTTGGCTCCTGTTCTGATCGTTTGGGGGTACGTGTGTATATATAGGAGGAAGGAGTACATCGGTGGAGCACCGAGGGGCCCACGAGGCAGGGGGCACGCCCTAGGGGGGGCCCACCCTCGTGACCTCCTCTTTGATCCCTTGCAGTAGGGTCCAAGTCTCCTGGATCACGTTCGGTGAGAAAATCACGTTCCCAAAGATTTTATTCCGTTTGGACTCCGTTTGATATTCTGTTTCTCCGAAACACTGAAATAGGCAAAAAAACAGCAATTCTAGGCTGGGCGTCCGGTTAATAGGTTAGTCCCTAAAATAATATAAAAGTGGAAAATAAAGCCCAATATAGTCCAAAACAATAGATAATATAGCATGGAGCAATCAAAAATTATAGATACGTTGGAGACGTATCAGGTATCCCCAAGCTTAATTCCTGCTCGTCCTCGAGTAGGTAAATGATAAAAATAGAATTTTTGATGCGGAGTGCTACTTGGCATAATTTCAATGCAAATCTTCTTAATTGTGGTATGAATATTCAGATTAGAAATATTCAATACAAAAGTTTATATTGACATAAAAAATAATAATACTTCAAGCATACTAACAAAGCAATTATGTCTTCTCAAAATAACATGGCCAAAGAAAGTTATCCCTACAAAATCATATAGTCTGGCTATGCTCCATCTTCACCACACAAAGTATTTAAATCATGCACAACCCCGATGACAAGCCAAGCAATTGTTTCATACTCTAACTTTTTCAAAACTTTTTCAATCTTCACGCAATACATGAGCGTGAGCCATGGATATAGCACTATAGGTGGAATAGAATGGTGGTTGTGGAGAAGACAAAAAGGAGAAGATAGTCTCACATCAACTAGGCGTATCAACGGGCTATGGAGATGCCCATCTATAGATATCAATGTGAGTGAGTAGGGATTGCCATGCAACGGATGCACTAGAGCTATAAATGTATGAAAGCTCAACAAAAGAAACTAGTGGGTGTGCATCCAACTTGCTTGCTCATGAAGACCTAGGGAAATTTGAGGAAGCCCATCATTGGAATATACAAGCCAAGTTCTATAATGTAAAATTCCCACTAGTATATGAAAGTGATAACATATGAGACTCTCTATATGAAGAACATGGTGCTACTTTGAAGCACAATATATGAGACTCGCTATATCATGGTGCTACTTTGAAGCACAAGTGTGGAAAAAATATAGTAGCATTGCCCCTTTTTATTTTTTAATTTTTTTGGGCCTTCTTTTTTTTGGCCTTTCTCTCTTTTTTTATTGGGACAATGCTCTATTGAATGATGATCATCACACTTCTATTTATTTACAACTCAATGATTACAACTTGATACTTAGAACAAAGTATTACTCTATATGGATGCCTCCGGCGGTGTACCGGGATATGCAATGAATCAAGAGTGACAAGTATGAAAATTATGAATGGTGGCTTTGCCACAAATACTATGTCAACTACATGATCATGCTAAGCAATATGACAATGATGGATGTGTCATGATGAACTAGATGGTGGAAAGTTGCATGGCAATATATCTCGGAATGGCTATGGAATTGCCATAATAGGTAGGTATGGTGGCTTTTTTGAGGAAGGTATATGGTAGGTGTATGATACCGGCGAAAGTTGCGCGGTATTAGAGAGGCTAGCAAGGGTGGAAGGGTGAGAGTGCGTATGATCCATGGACTCAACATTAGTCATAAAGAACTCATATACTTATTGCAAAAATCTAGAAGTTATCAAAGCAAAGTACTACGCGCATGCTCCTAGGGGGATAAATTGGTAGGAAAAGACCATCGCTCGTCCCCGACTGCCACTCATAAGGAAGACAATCAATAAATAAATCATGCTCCGACTTCATCACATAACGGTTCACCATACGTGCATGCTACGGGAATCACAAACTTCAACACAAGTATTCTTTAAATTCACAACTACTCAACTAGAATGACTTTAATATTATCACATTCGTATCTCAAAACAATTATCATGCTTCAATCTTTTCTTAGTATTCAACACACTCAAAAGAAAGTTTCACAAATCTTGAATACCAAGCATATTATTATTAAGCAAATTACCATGCTATTAAGAGACTCTCAAAATAATTTAAGTGAAGCATTAGAGATCAATAGTTTATTTAAAACAACTCCACCACCATGCTCTAAAATATCTAAGCGAAGCACATAGAGCAAAATCATAACGCTCAAAAGATATAAGTGAAGCATATAGAGCAAAATTACTTAGCTCAAAAGATATAAGTGAAGTACATAGAGTATTCTATAAAATTTTAATTCATGTATGTCTCTCTCAAAAGGTGTGTACAGCAAGGATGATTGTGGCATGCTAACAAACAAAGACGAAAATAATACAAGACGCTCCAAGCAAAACACATATCATGTTGGTGAATAAAAATATAGCTCCAAGTAAAGTTACCGATGGAAGTGGACGAAAAGAGGGGATGCCTTCTGGGGCATCCCCAAGCTTTGAATTTTTGGTGTCCTTGGATTATCTTGGGGGTGCCATGGGCATCCCCAATCTTAGGCTCTTGCCACTCGTTGTTCCATAATCCATCAAATTCTTACCCCAAAACTTGAAAATTTCACAACACAAAACTAAAAATAGAAAACTCGTAAGCTCCGTTAGCGAAAGAAAACAAAAGACCACTTCAAGGTACTGTAATGAACTCATTATTTATTTATATTGGTGTTAAACCTACTGTATTCCAACTTCTCTATGGATTATAAACAATTTTACTAACCATAGATTCATCAAAATAAGCAAACAACACACGAAAAACAGAATCTGGCAAAAACAGAACAGTCTGTAGTAATCTGTAGCTAGCGGAATATCTGGAACCCCCAAAATTCCAAAATAAATTGCTGGACGTGAGGAATTTATCTATTAATCATCTGCAAAAAGAATTAACTAAATATCACTCTTTAAATAAAAATGACAGCAGTTCTCGTGAGCGCTAAAGTTTCTGTTTTTTACAGCAAGTTCAACAAGACTTTCCCCAAGTCTTCCCAACGGTTCTACTTGGCACAAACACTAACTAAACACAAAAATACAACCAAAACAGAGTCTAGATAATTTATTTATTACTAAACATGAGCAAAAAGCAAGGAATAAAAATAAAATTGGGTTGCCTCCCAACAAGCGCTATCATTTAACGCCCCTAGCTAGGCATAACAAGCAAGGATAGATCTAGGTATTGCCATCTTTGGTAGGCAATCCATAAGTGGCTCTCATGATAGTTTCATATGGTAATTTTATTTTCTTTCTAGTAAAGTGTTCCATGCCCTTTTTAATGGAAATTGAAATCTAATATTCTCTTCCTTCATATCAATAATTGCACCAACCATTCTAAGGAAAGATCTACCAAGAATAATAGGGCAAGAAGGATTGCAATCTATATCAAGAACAATGAAATCTACGGGCACATAATTCCTATTTGCAACAATAAGAACATCATTAATTCTTCCCATAGGTTTCTTAATAGTGGAATCCGCAAGATGCAAGTTTAGAGAGCAATCATCAAAATCGCGGAAATCTAGTAAACCACACAAAGTCTTGGGAATAGTAGAGACACTAGCACCCAAATCACACAAAGAATAAAACTCATGGTTTTTAATTTTAATTTTAATAGTTGGTTCCCATTCATCATAGAGTTTTCTAGGGATAGAAACTTTCAACTCAAGTTTTTCTTCATAAGATTGCATCAAGGCATCAACAATATGTTCGGTGAAGGCTTTATTTCGACTATAAGCATGTGGAAAATTTAGCACAGATAGAAACAAGGAAATACAATCAATTAAAGAGCAACTTTCATAATTAAATTCCTTGAAATCCAATATAGTGGGTTTAGCAACATCTAGGTTTTTATTTCTTTCAATCCCACTTTCATCAATTTCATCTTTAAGATCTAAATACTCTGAATTTTTAGAACGCCTTCTAGGTAAAGGAAGATCATATTCAGTTTCATAAAGATTAATATTGCAAAATAAATATTTAATTGGACACACATCAATAAATTTTAGATCTTCATCTTGATTTTCGTAGGAATTGGAAGAACATGCTTTAATAAAGGCATCTTTGGAAGCATGCGTCCTAGCGGTTCTTTCTTTACACTCATCAATTGAAATTCTCATGCCTTTAAGAGACTCATTGATATCATGCTTAGGTGGAATAGATCTAAGTTTCAAAGCATCAACATCAAGAGCAATTCTATCAACGTTCCTAGCCAAATCATCAATCTTAAGCAATTTTTCTTCAATCATAGCATTAAAATTATTTTGCGAAGAAATAAATTCTTTAATGTTAGATTCAAAATCAGAGGGCATATTATTATAATTTCCATAAGAGTTATTGTAGGAATTCCCATAATTATTAGAAGGATTACTAGGATATGGCCTAGGATTAAAATTCCCTCTATAAGCGTTGTTACCAAAATTATTCCTACCAACAAAATTCACATCCATAGATTCATTGTTATTCTCAATCAAAGTAGACAAAGTCATATCATTAGGATCGGAAGAAACACTCTTAGTAGAAAATAATTTCATAAGTTCATCCATCTTTCCACTCAACACATTAATTTCTTCTATCGCATGCACTTTTTTATTAGAAGTTCTTTCAGTATGCCATTGAGAATAATTAACCATAATATTATCTAGGAGTTTAGTAGCATCTCCTAAAGATATTTCCATAAAAGTGCCTCCCGCGGCCGAATCTAAAAGATTTCTAGAAGCAAAATTCAATCCGGCATAAAAAATTTGTATAATCACCCACAAATTCAAACCATGAGTAGGGCAATTACGTATCATTAATTTCATTCTCTCCCAAGCTTGTGCAACATGTTCATGATCAAGTTGTTTAAAGTTCATAATATCGTTTCTAAGAGAGATGATCTTAGCGGGAGGAAAATACTTATAGATAAAAGCATCTTTGCACTTGTTCCATGAATCAATACTATTCTTAGGCAAAGATGAAAACCAAGCTTTAGCACGATCTCTAAGCGAAAAAGGAAATAGCTTCAATTTAATGACATCATTATCGACATCTTTTTTCTTTTGCATATCACATAAATCAACGAAGCTATTAAGATGAGTAGCGGCATCTTCACTAGGAAGGCCGGTGAATTGATCTTTCATAACAAGATTCAACAAAGCAGTATTAAATTCACAAGATTTAGCATCGGTAAGAGGAGCAATCGGAGTGCTAAGGAAATCATTATTATTGGTATTGGTGAAGTCACAAAATTTGGTATTATCTTGAGCCATCGCGACAAACAAGCAATCTAACACACGAGCAAACAAGAGCAAACGGGCAAAAGAGGCAAACAGAGAGGGAGGATAGAGAGAGAGAGGGCGAATAAAACGATAAGGGTGAAATGGCAAATAATATAATGCAAGAGATAGGCATTGCGATGGGTACTTGGTATGTTGACTTTTTGCGTAGACTCCCTGGCAACGGCGCCAGAAATCCTTCTTGCTACGTCTTGAGCTTGCGTTGGTTTTCTCCGAAGAGGAAGGCATGATGCAGCAGAGTAGCGTAAGTATTTTCCTCAGTTTTTGAGAACCAAGGTATCAATCCAGTAGGAGGCCACGCTCAAGTCCCTCGTACCTGCACAAAACGATAGCTACTCACAACCAACGCGATTAGGGGTTGTCAATCCCTTCATGGTCACTTATGAGAGTGAGATCTGATAGATATAATAGTTTTGGTATTTTTGATATAAAGATGCAAAGTAAAAAGTAAAGGCAAAGTAAAAAAGCAAAACAATATTATAGTGATAGAGATTGATATGATGAGAATAGACCCGGGGGCATAGGTTTCACTAGTGGGTTCTCTCAAGAGCATAAGTATTCTATGGTGGGTGAACAAATTACTGTTGAGCAATTGATAGAATTGAGCATAATTATGAGAATATCTAGGCATGATCATGTATATAGGCATCACGTCCGTGACAAGTAGACCGAAACGATTCTGCATCTACTACTATTACTCCACTCATCGACCGCTATCCAGCATGCATCTAGAGTATTAAGTTAAAAACAGAGTAAGGCCTTAAGCAAGATGACATGATGTAGAGAGATAAATTCATGCAATATGAAATAAACCCCATTTGTTATCCTCGATGGCAACGATGCAATACGTGCCTTGCTGCCCCTTCTGTCACTGGGAAAGGACACCGCAAGATCGAACCCAAAGCTAAGCACTTCTCC
This sequence comes from Triticum aestivum, assembly GCF_018294505.1. Lineage (NCBI taxonomy): Eukaryota > Viridiplantae > Streptophyta > Magnoliopsida > Poales > Poaceae > Triticum > Triticum aestivum. Next base: position 226,561,672 of record NC_057800.1, on the reverse strand, counting down.
CATGGCAAGAACTACCAATCTAGTTGGCCAAACCAAACGGATAATTCGAAGAGACTTGAAAAGATAACCAATCATGCATAAAATAATTCAGAGAAGATTCAAATATTATTCATAGATAGACTTGATCATAAACCCACAATTCATCGATCTCAACAAACACACCGCAAAAAGAAGATTACATCGAATAGATCTCCACAAGAGAGGGGGAGAACTTTGTATTGAGATTCAAAGAGAGAGAAGAAGCCATCTAGCTACTAACTATGGACCCGAAGGTCTGAGGTAAACTACTCATACTTCATCGGAGGGGCTAGGATGATGTAGAAGCCCTCCGTGATGACGACCCTCTTCCGGCGGAGCTCCGGAACAGGCCCCAAGATGGGATCTCGTGGATACAGAAAGTTGCCGCGGTGGAATTAGGTTTTTTGGCTCCTGTTCTGATCGTTTGGGGGTACGTGTGTATATATAGGAGGAAGGAGTACGTATGTGGAGCACCGAGGGGCCCACGAGGCAGGGGGGACATGCCCTAGGGGGGGCCCACCCTCGTGACCTCCTCTTTGATCCCTTGCAGTAGGGTCCAAGTCTCCTGGATCACGTTCGGTGAGAAAATCACGTTCCCGAAGATTTTATTCTGTTTGGACTCCGTTTGATATTCTGTTTCTCCGAAACACTGAAAGAGGCAAAAAAAACAGCAATTCTAGGCTGGGCCTCCGGTTAATAGGTTAGTCCCAAAAATAATATGAAAGTGGAAAATAAAGCCCAATATAGTCCAAAACAGTAGATAATATAGCATGAAGAATCAAAAATTATAGATACGTTGGAGACGTGTCACTACACTAGAGTTTTACCTCGTCGGCCGTGAAGTTCGTGCCATTGTCAGTGATGATGCTGCGGGGGACGCCATAACGGTGTACAACCCCGGATATGAAGTCTATCACTGGTCCGGATTTGGCCGTTTTAACAGGTTTGGCTTCTTTCCATTTGGTGAATTTATCCACCATGACCAGTAAGTATTTTTTTTCTTATGGGTTCCCCCTTTAAGGGGTCCAACTATGTCAAGCCCCCAGACCGTGAAAGCCAGGTAATGGGGATTGTTTGGAGGGCGGTGGGTGGCATGTGGTTCTGGTTTGCAAAAAGCTGGCAACTGACGCAGCGTTGGACCAAGTCCTGTGCGTCTGCCCGGGCCGTCGGCCAATAAAAACCTATACGGAAGGCCTTGCTTACAAGGGCCCGGGCTGCGGCGTGGTGGCCGCCGAGTCCGGCATGAATTTCTGCCAAAAGCTTCCGCCCTTCCTCTCCCTCGTGGACCCTGTAGGCTTTAGATCGCCGCACTATGCAGCGTGCCTCATTTTGGTCCTCAGGAAGTTCCTGCCTAGTTAGGTAGGCCAGGAATGGTTCTGTCCATAGGGCGATGATGTCCATTATTACATGGGCTGAAGGTGTTATTTCGGTGGCAGAGCCTCCGATTATCTCAGAGTGTTCGGTATCGGGTATTTTGGCCAGGCCCGGACTATTGTTACCGGTGTCCCTTCCCATACCACAGATGGCTTAAACAAGCTCTCCAAAAAGATGTTGGGGGGATCGCATCGCGTTTTGCACCGATGTGGGCGAGGATATCCGCCGCCTGATTGTTTTCCTGAGCCAGATGGTGAAATTCGAGCCCCTCGAACTGAGCTGACATCTTTAGGACGACGTTTCGATAGGCTGCCATCTTCGGATCCTTGGCATCGAAGTCTCCATTTATTTGGGATATTGCGAGGTTCGAATCCCCACGCACCTCCAGGCATTGAATGCCCATGGAAACTGCCATCCGAAGACCATGTAACAGGGCTTCGTATTCGGCTGCATTGTTGGAGTCTGTATACAATATCTGCAGTACGTATTGGACTATATCTCCGGTTGGGGACGTCAGGACGACGCCAGCTCCCAGACCAGCGAGCATTTTGGAGCCGTCGAAGTGCATGATCCAATTGGAGTATGCGTCGTACTCTTTAGGTAGTTCGGCTTCCGTCCATTCGGCGACAAAGTCGGCCAATACTTGTGATTTAATGGCTCGCCGGGGTTTGTATGTTATGTCGAATGGGAGGAGCTCAATGGCCCATTTGGCGATCCGGCCCGTAGCATCGCGGTTGTTTATAATATCATTAAGTGGCACTTCCGAGGCTACTGTAATCGAACACTCTTGAAAGTAGTGTCGCAGCTTCCGGGATATCATGAATACCGCATAGGCTATCTTTTGATAATGTGGGTACAGTGACTTGCATGGAGTGAGGACAGTGGATACATAATATACCGGCTTTTGAAGGGGGGATTTATGTCCGTCCGCTTCTCGTTCAACGACGAGCACTGCGCTTACAACCTGATGAGTTGCCGCAATGTACAACAGCATTGGTTTGCCGATGTTTGGCGCAGCCAGGATTGGGTTGGTTGCCAGTATGGATTTTATTTCTTCCAATCCAGCTATGGCAGTGTCCGTCCACTTGAAGTGTTCGGTGCACCGAAGGAGGTGATAAAGGGGTAATGCCTTTCTCCTAAGCGGGAGATAAAGCGGCTTCGAGACGCCACACATCCAGTTAATTTCTGGATTTGTTTGAGGTCTGTTGGGGTAGCCAACTGTGACAGAGCTCGGATTATGGCCGGATTAGCTTCAATTCCTCTACTGGAGACAATGAAGCCCAGGAGCTTTCTGGCTGGTACGCCGAAAACACATTTTTCCGGACTGATCTTGATGTCGTATTTTCGGAGGTTGTCGAATGTGAGCCTCAAGTCGTCTATTAGAGAGTCGACGTGCTTGGTTTTGATGACCACATCATCTACGTATGCCTCTACTATTTTGCCGATCTGTTTCTCCAGACATGTCTGAATCATGCGCTGATATGTTGCGCGGGCGTTTTTGAGCCTAAAAGGCATTGTGTTGAAACAGAAGGGGCCGTATGGTGTGATAAATGCCGTTGTGGCTTTGTCGGACTCCACCATCTTGATTTGGTGGTAGCCGAAGTATGCGTCGAGGAAACACAATGACTCGTGTCCTGCGGTAGCATCGATAATTTGATCAATGCGGGGGAGGGGGAAGGGATCCTTTGGGCAGGCCTTGTTGAGGTCCTTAAAATCGACACACAGGCGCCAGGATTTGTCCTTCTTTGGTACCATCACTAGGTTTGCTAGCTAGTCCGGGTGTTTTATTTCTCTAATGAATCCGGCCTCTAATAACTTGGCTAGTTCTTCTCCCATAGCTTGTCTCTTAGGTTCAGATAAACACCGAAAAGTCTGCTTGACCGGCTTGATCCCTTTAGTATATTGAGGCTATGGTCGGCCAGCCTGCGTGGGATTCTTGGCATGTGTGAGGGGTGCCAGGCGAATATGTCCCAACTCTCGCGCAGGAACTCTCGTAGTGCGGCGTCCATGGCGGGGTTTAGCTATGCCCCGATGGAGGCTGTTTTTGTAGGGTCCGTTGGGTGGACTTGGAATTTGACTATTTCATCCGCTGGTTTAAAAGAGGTGGACTTGGATCTCTTGTCGAGTATCACGTCGTCCCTGTCCACTGTGGAGCGTAGCGCAGTTAACTCCTCGGCCGAAAGGGCTTCGGACAATGCCTTGAGGGACAATGCGGCCTTTTTGTTTTCGGCGCGGAGTGCTGTGTCTGGATCACTAGCGAGAGTGATGATTCCATTGGGCCCGGGCATTTTGAGCTTCATGTACCCATAATGGGGCATGGCTTGGAAGATCGTGAACGCCTCCCATCCTAAAAGGGCGTGGTATCCACTACTGAACGAGGCCACTTGGAATGTAATTTCTTCGGACCTATAGTTCTCCGGCATGCCGAATATCACATCTAGTGTGATTTTCCCGGCATAGCGTGCTTCCCGACTGGGGATGATTCCTCTGAAGGTTGTGCTGCTTTGCTCGATGGTTCCAGTCTATTTCCATTTTTTGAAGAGTTTTCTCATAGATGAGGTTCAATCCACTGCCGCCGTCCATGAGTACTTTGGTGAGTCGAAAGTCGTCCACAATTGGACTGAGGACCAGTGCAGCTGGTGCTCGGGCTGTTCGGAATTTAGGTTCGTCACTGGCATTGAAGGTAATAGCTGTGTCACTCCATGGATTCATTGCTGCCACGTGGCAGATTTCGGCGAGGTTGCGGAGTGTTCGCTTGCGCTTGTTATTTGATGCGAAGGTTTCGAAGACTGTTAATACCGTATTGTTATCCACGGGATGATGCTCTGTGGTATTTGGGATGAGAAGATCCTCACCACTTTTGGCCACCTGCCGGAGTAACCAACATGCTCTAAGGCTGTGTGTTGGTGTGGCATCCGTTGTACTATGAATTTTGTAGGGGCCGTTGAGCCATCCCTCCAATACGGTTCCATGCCCTATAAAGGGTTTTTGTTTCTTTGTAACTAGCTCGGGTGTATTATGATAGTGCACCCTTTTACTCCGGACTGGGTGTATATTCCGAGCCGAATTATCCCAAAATTTCGTTTCAGTTTTCCAGGCGCTTTCCATCGCACAATACTTTCGTACTATGGACGCCAAGTCAGCGAAGCATGATATATCACGGCGACTTAAGGCGTTAAGGATTCCCTTGTCCGTGCAATTATTGCAGAAAAATGAGACTGCATGTTCCTAGCGATAGTCCTTAACCTTGTTCATCACAAGGAGGAATCTGGCCCAATAATGATGTACTATTTCATGGGGCTCTTGCCTGATGTGGGAAAGATCATTTATGTCTGGGTGGGTGGGTGGATTTGAGTCCAAACCCCTACCCGATCTGAGACCCAGGGGCCGAGGAGTTTCCAATTTGGAAGTTCGGATTCCAGGATGTTGCCCGATAAGTCTGGCCCGCTACCTGACTCTAGGTTCAGGGCTTGGGTGATGTCCTCCTGTAAACGGGTGTCCGGCTCAGAGAGTTCAGGAATCCGGACATAGTTAGTCCTCAAGATAGAGGAAGAATCGCCGCATTGTTCCTCCACCACCGCAATATGATGGGTGACCGGTGGAGAGTTAATCTCCCTTTGATCGGGTTTAAGCCCAATCCGATCATAGTATGTAGCGACTCCCAAGGCGGCGATACGATCCACGAGCTCGTTTAGGTAAGAGAGCTCCATTGGATCCATCTTCTCGGCAAATTCCAAGCCGGCATGGAGGCTGCTTTTGATGACCCGAGAACTCATCGTCGGTGTAGCGACCGAACGGGCGGTCATGATGAAACTGCCCAGCCGGAGAGTTTGGCCGACAGCCAGGGCTCCCTCGGCGGTAATGTTGTTTTTAACAACGAGATGAGGCATCTTTCCTTATGGCGACGACACAGTGGAACTCTCAATGAAAGCACCAATGTCGGTGTCATAACCGGCGGATCTTGGGTAGGGGGTCCCAAACTATGCGTCTAAGGCGGATGGTAATAGGAGGCAGGGGACACGATGTTTTACCCAAGTTCGGGCCCTCTTGATGGAGGTAAAACCCTACGTACTGCTTGATTATTCTTGATAATATGAGTAGTACAAGAGTTGATCTACCACGATATCAGAGAGGCTAAACCCTAGAAGCTAGCCTATGGTATGATTGTATCTTGTCCTACGAACTAAAACCCTCTGGTTTATATAGACACCGGAGGGGGCTAGGGTTACACAGAGTCAGTTACAAGGAAGGAGATCTACATATCCGTATTGCCAAGCTTGCCTTCCACGCCAAGGAGAGTCCCATCCGGACACGGGACGAAGTCTTCAATCTTGTATCTCCATAGTCCAACAGTCCGGTCAAATGATATAATTCGGCTGTCCGGATACCCCCTAATCCAGGACTCCCTCACTTATGCTTAGTGTGAATTGCTAGCTTAACATTCATTTCCATATCTTTTGACATAACTTGTGTAATCATGTAGTGCTTACTTGAGTTTGCTTGTATCATTCAATTCCATATATTGTGATACAATTTGTGTAAGCTTGTATTGCTTACTTGTGGTTGTGTGTATTATTCATTTCCATATCTCGTGATATACATTGAGTAAGTTTGTGTGACTTACTTGTGCTTACTCATATCCTCGTTGTTCTCATCTTGTTTATCCTAAGTTGTTGGTGCACTTAGTGAGCCTAGTATATTTAGGATTTGTGCTTGAAAAGTATCCGCTTAGTTTATTTCCGCATTAAGATATAGCCAAATCCGTAAAAGATTTTAAAATGCCTATTCACCCCCCCTCTAGGCGACATCATGGTCCTTTCAATTGGTATCAGAGCCCGGTCTCTCCTTATTAGGCTTCACCGCCTAGAGAGTAATGATGTCGACTAGTGAACTAGTGCACGATGACACATTTTGTTTTAATGGAACAAATTACATTATGTGGAGATTACACATGCTTTGTCACTTTTGGGCCATGGGTCCAAATGCTTTGCGGATTGTTGTTGTAGGGGATTCAAATCTAAAGGATGGACAATCTCCATCACTTGAAGATATGCATCTTGATGGTCAATTTTTGAGTGCCATTCACCAAGCTATATCCTTCGAAGTGTTTAAGGAAATCTTGACTTGCAAGTCGGCTCATGAGGCTTGGACCAACCTTGAAGATATATATGGTGGGTCCAATCTTGATGAAGACAATATTCTTTTCAGGGAGTTATTGGAGGATTTCTCCACATTTTTAAATCATGAAGAACTCTATATTGCTTCCACCTCCAATTAATTGGACACTTCAATATCTTCCACTTCACCATCATGTGGTGTGCCACAAGGTAATGACATGGTGAGTGAAGAAATATCTTGTGATGATGGTGTTAAGCTCATTTCTGATGATATGCTTGATCTCCCATGTTGCCATGATAGAAATGATTTGGTTTCCTCTAGTTGTTCTATGACTAACCATGTAGAGGAAATCAAGAAAGATGAGGCATGCTTGATTGATGAAGAACCCTCTCCTCCAAAAGAATCATCATCACCCCCCTTTGTTCACATGTGCCTCATGGCAAGAGGTAATGACGAGGTATCATCTTCTCTTAGTGATAATGATGATAGTTGTAATGAGGATGCTGATGATGACTTGACTCAAAATCTCTATGAGATTGGGAAAACTCTACATAGAGCTAAAGATAACACTTATAGAAGGTTCCAAGATGTTCTTGCTTGCTTTCAAAAATGTAATGACTTATTTCTTAACGAGCAAGCGAAAAGTGAACAACTTGAACATGAACTTGCTAAGGCTCATCAATGTCTTAGTGACTTGAGGTCTTTAAAAGAAGAGATTGAAGGTACTCATTGTAAACTTAAAGAGGATTTTGAGCACCTTGACCTTGGCTACAAGAATGTCAAAGGAGAGCTCACCAAACTCTCTAAGTCTAATGAGGAACTTCAAGCTACTCATGCGGAGTCTCTAGTTTCTACATGCTCCTCACATATTGATAATGATGATTGTGCTACTAACTCTATCTTGTGTGAAGCACCAATGTTGAAAGAAAATGTTGAGCTAAGGACTCAACTTGATTTGCTAACTAGCAATTATGGGAAATTGGAAGAAAGTTATGAAAAGCTCTCGGGCACTCATGAGGATCTTCTAATCTCTCATGATGGGCTAAAGTTAGCTCATGAGGATATGTTCATGAAGGTAAAATCGTGTGAGTCTCATGTGGATATTAGCACATCTTCTACTCAAAATGCCTTATTTCCATGTGCTAGTCCTTGCAATTCCTCTCTACATGATATTGATACACCTCATGATGAATTTCTTACCTTGTCTTGTTGCTCTAACCATGAAGTTTCTACTTCCACTAGTCCTCTTGTTTCTAGTCTTGGAACTAACCATGTAGAGGAAATTAATGAGCTCAAGGCCCAAGTTACTAGTTTGAAGAAAGACTTGGAAAAGTGCGATGATGGACATAGTTTTCACTCCAACAAGAAGAAATCCATGAATAAGAAAAGGGGGCAAGACCAAGCCAAGAACGAGTACACCATTTCTTGCTTTAAGTGCAAAAAGGTTGGACATCACGTGAGATCTTGTCCATTGAAGAAAAGGGCTTATAAAGGGAAGTTAAATGAGAAGCGACCTCAAGCTCAATCTCAAGTTCAACCTCAAGTTGAAGAACGGCCACTATCCATGATGAAACATGTTATTACTTCCCGAGTTGAGAAAGTAAAGAAGAAGAGAAGGAGGAGTACATGTTGCTATATTTGCCGTAAGAAGGGACACATAGCTTCATCATGTCCCAACGGTAACATCTCTAAGCCTCCAATTATCAATGATCATTATTCACTTAGGAAGGATATTGATGGTAATATGTTTGCCAAGTATGTTGGTGCCCAAAGTGGTTTGAAAGTGGATAATACCGTTTGGGTTGCCAAGCCTATTGTTACTAACTTCTTAGGACCCAACGTGGTTGGGGACCATCGAGCTCAAACTTGATCAATAGGTGTGTGGAGGGCATTGGAGACTTGGCTCGTTCATGAAGAAAAATGATTCTCACCATTCATTATATGGTTCAAACCAAGTCAAATGAATTATCATCATATTTGTGATTCCAATGCTCCTTGTGGCGGTAACTTGTATTTATATTGTCTACATTGAAAGTTACTAGACCCATGCATGTTTAGGTTTTGTACCTAGCATATGTTTGTTTATGTTGTGTCTCCTAATATGTTTGATTTGTGTTATCTAGCATGTGTAGGTTGCAATGCATGTCATATATTTGTGTGTGTAGTCTCGAGCCTTCATTGCATTTTAGTTGCATCTTATTGGTCTCTTTTAAGATATTAATTGATCACCACATTATAGGGGAGTGATATGCTTTGTGCATATCACAATCCTTGCTAAATGTGAACAATTATGGGATGCCACCTATAATATATTTGAGATTATCTTATATCTCTGTGGCATGCAATGCCTTGTTTATATATGGCATTCTTGTGTGGTTTTTCCCATGGTTATCTTCAAAATCATATTCGGCAAATCATTTGATTAAAGATACTCCAATTGTTGCTTTGCATGATGATCTATCTAATTGGAATGTTAATAATATACTATCCAAGCATTGTGTTCATTTCTAAACTCTCATGTTATGCTTGTGTTAGTATAGATGATCATGTACTTATGTGGATTCTATGTCGAATGATAACTCGAAATGCCATTTGCTCGAGTTCATTGTATTGGTTTGTATGGAGTTATGGGAGTTTTTCATCTCATTGTCTATAGTATCCTGTATCTACTTGAGTGAGATATTCCTATGAGTATGTGTGCAATGCATATCTTATATGATCATTGGTTTTCCTTTGTTCATATGTTGAACTTTGTGTGCTATCATATGTTGATTTGTCGCTCTGATTTATTTTGGACAACATGAATGACTAGTGATGTTATATGAAGTATTAATGGTTATGTGTTCATTTTTCCATTTTGTATCTCCCTGGATTTTGGTAGGCATGTGCATGCATAGTTACTATGTGTAAATTCGCACGCCTTGTTTGCTTTATTTGATTCCATATATATATGGTAAATCCATCAAATTCTTGATAGCTAAGATGTGCATGAAATTCAAAATCTTATCGATATGCACATACTTAAGTGGTTTTACCCTATGTGTTGTAGTTATGCTAACTACTTCGGACCCAATAAATTTGGGGACCATATTGTACTTAAAATGTTTTAGGTACATTTGAGAAGCATTGGGTGATTGTCTTATTCATGAAGGTGGTGGCACTATGAGGAAATTAGAGCCAAGCTTGGACATTTTATTGATCTACGACTCATACCAATGCTATCTCGGTAACAAGTATTTACTTCATGCCTATATATAGAAATGGGGTCAACCTTGTGTAGGTTGCATCATGGCATGAATTTATTAACGCGTTCCTGTGATACTTGTTTCCTCTCTCAAAGCATCCCAACAATGATCTCTTGTTGCTAGTTGTGATGTCTTTGATGGTTGTGTGTTTGGAGTTCATTAATATACAATAAGATAATATTAAGCCATGTGATATGATTTCAAGCAAAGATCTCATTGGTATATTTTATGACTCCCGTTTGGATATCTTATTCTTTCCTTCTGTAACTGTTTCATGTGTACATCCTTCTTTGTGGATATATATGTCATTTACCTAGAATCTTATGCATGTGAGAGAAGTTACATCTCTAGTTGATATACCTATTCGTGCATGTCCATCGTTTCATTCTCCTTTTATATCTTTGGTGGCTCCGTGGAAGCATTCGTTGTATGAGTGTGTGTCTTACCTCTTTGCATCTTAGTCCACTCATGTTTGGTGAAGTTTGTTGTCCTCGTGCTTGTCTTGACAAGCCTATTATTTCCTATCTTCACCATGGGTTGTCACAAGCTTTGATTTTTAATTTGCTATTAGTGAGCTTGTGAAACCCATTTGCTTGATGTGTGTGTCACCTGCTTAAGTTCGTGCGTGTGGGAAGGACATGTTTGGAACCTTGAATCTCATTTACTCAAGACTATGTTGATGCTTAATTCTCATCCTTATATTAGTCTTCTCAAGTGCTTTGACTTGACTCACACACATCGTTTTGGTTGTGCCTATTATTAGGTTGCCTCATTTACATGTTGCTCAACCATATGTTTGTTGCAATTGCTAGTCTTCTTTTGTTACCTATGCTTGCTTGCAATTTCTTTGTATTCCTATTGATTTTGGGGGAGTGATTATCCTATTTTGTGGACTTGTATCCAAATAAAAAATCTAAATAGTGCACAAATCATGGGGAGGTTCTCTATTTTCCTTAGAACACTCCTTTGCTCAAATCATAATATTCTTTTATCCTTCTAGTTCGTCAGATCTTTTGATTTCTTGCGTCACTTTGTGTTATGCAAATGAGATCAATTTATTAATACTTTGTGCCATGTGCCTTGCTCTTCTGCTAGGCTCGAAGTTGTATAATAGTGGATTCACCCGTGGATATCATGTTCTTATCAATTACAACCTTTTTTTGTGTATACGGGTTTCTTTGTGGATACATATCATGATTATTATTGGCCACTTAGAAAGCTTTATACATAAGAAAGTTCATATATTTCCTTGACATCATTTATTCCTTGCCATCCACTTTGTGTGGTGTGGCTTCGGTAAGAGGTTGTGTCGTGAGTGCTGCATTGCATATATCCTTGCGCACTCATGTGTTTTGGATGTATTTTGGACCATACTTGACATCATGATCACATTGGATATTCCTATTTTATCCTGTCCAAAATATGTTCTTTGGATCTTTTGAATGTTTTCCTCCCATGTTTAATCTTATTTTCATATCATACTATCTTGTTGCATTCTAGATCCTAAATATGGGTTGAGCTCCTCAAATTTTTCATCATTGAATATGTGCATTTGGTTTCACTCACATTTTTGCGATATGCACACATTAAGGAGGAACTCATACTATATTAGTCCTCTAGATTTTTTTCATCCATTTTGGCTTTTGTTGCCAATGGGGGAGAAGTTTAGAGGGTTTAAGATAAGTATTTTTGTAAGTGCTTCTTGTCACTCATGCTTATCTACCCTGGTTATATATGTTTGTTGCATCAATGAATATATAGATAAAACTCCACCTAGTGTATGCCAACCAATATATACAAGGAAATCCAAAGTTCATTCACACATGCATATATTGTGGGGGAGCTTGCTCTACATATTGTGGTTCCACTAACATCAAATAATTGTGTGGTGTTTCGATGTTAGTACACTGTGCCTGATAAACTCAAGTATCTTTGTGACACTTGATTCTATCAACAATATCTCAAGTATACAATTTATCCTCCGGTAAATTGCATACTTGTGTTAACATTCACTATATAAACCCTCTTGTTGAGATTGTCATCAATTACCAAAATGGGGGAGATTGAAAGTACATGTAGTCCCCATGTGCAGTTTTGGTAATTGATGACAATCCTAATGGACTAATGTTTGCATTGAGTTATACATTTGAAGGAAAGTTCCATTTCCAATGCATGAAGAAGATTGGATGAACTAAAGGATGTTTGTTCCATGGTGATGCAAGAAGGATATAGAATGAATTCGAAATGAATGCCATATACATATTGTTGTGCATGCATCAAGGCTTATGGGTTGAACCATGATGGATCAAGATATTGGGAGAATGATTAAAGAGAAGAATTCTACATATGCTTGAAGATAGGATCAATATGAGCTCATATGTTGAGTCATGGATTATTATGTCTTTAATCAAGTAATTCAAGTGAAGAATTCATTGTGCCTCTCAAGATACTATGTCGGAGCATGAGAACGAGAAAATGATGTCCAATATGATATTCAAGGAGAAACTTGATATGGTCATGGTGAATTGAGATATTGGTTATTATGTCTTGAAGAAATGAAGCATAGTGAAGATATCAATAGGGCCTTCAAGACATCAATATTAATCATGGAGCAAAGATAAATGTTGACCAAGATAAAGATCAAAGATTGACCTCTAAGATGGTCAACACACAAGCGCATATCATGTGCCACATGAGATCTTGTGGTATGGTAAGAATTTATCGATTGCGCTTTGTGTACTAACCCATACTATGTGTTGTTTATGTTATGTGGGTTAGGTAATTCTCATGAGCTTGGTGCTTATAAGAAAGCTTGGTGCTCATCAAAGTATGTCATCAAGTAATTAATGCTGATGGACAAGTAAAGATGAATGCAAAGCAAAGCTTTCCACATTGTGTATGGGGGAGCTACTTGAAGACTTCTCCAATGTCTTGCCTTCAACTTGAGCCATGAAGAAACATCAATATAAAGCTCAAGTGAAAGGCTCTAGTCAAAGGTATTAGTTCCTTTGGCTTTAGATGTGAGGATCGATGACCATCGAAAAGGATATATGCTCAAGAATGAGTTTCCGGTAGCTATCTAGTATAGTTCTTTTATGATTCTTGAGTTATAGGGATCCCACACTATTAAGAGGGGATCAAAGGGGTTAGTGCTGGATTTGCTCAAGTCAACATCATCTATTTCTGTTCTTCTCACATCATATTCCAACATAGGCATATTTCACTCCTATCCAATACAAATACAATATGCCTACATATCTCAAAAGAAAATCCAAAGCCAACTAGGTTTCCCAAAGTATATGTATAACCGTTGCATGCTTTGCACCATCCATTTTGGCTTATCTTGGGTGGTTCTCTATGTGAGGACCTGGAGCTTTTCCATAGCTTCAAAACGAGCCCAAGATCATCAAAATCGGAGTCCGGATGTGAAAGTTATGCATGTTTCAGTTTTGGGGTTCCTGCTGTTTTTTTAATGGCGGACATCCGGGACTTGGCCGGATGTCCGGGCTTCCGGGTCGCCCAGGATGTCCGGGATCTTCCCGGAAATCCGGCCCGCAAATTCCAGAACCTGTTTTCAAATGTTGGTTGTGCCCGCCGGATGTCCGGCCCTTGCCCAAATGTCCGGCCCGGCGCTATCACTTACTCACAAACGGCTAGTTTTCTAGGCCCTGTATATATATCCCTCTACTAATCTGGTAGAGGGTTGACCACTTCATCCCAAATCGCCCCAAGAACACAAGTGGCTCCCTCTCACTTCTCCTACACCAAATCTTAGATCCCAGAGAGACTCATGAGAGTTCTTGAGAGTTTTTCCAATCAAGTGATAGATCCACTCCCTCTCCCTCTCCCTCTCTTGACCAAAGGAATTCGTGATTTGAGCAAGTCTTGAGCATTTCCCCTTTGTTCTTGTTACTCTTGGAGGTTGAATACTCCTAGGCGGTAGGAGTGCTCCAGTGAGGAATCAACTTGTGATTTGTCCCCCGGAAAGTTTGTGAAAGTTTGGAGGCCGCCTCAAGGTCTACCACTAGTGGATGAGAATTTCCTTCGTGGTGATATCTCAAGGAGAATAGGGCGAGCCTTCGTGGTGTTGGTGTGCTTTCGTGGTAACATCCACCTCTCTAACGGTGACTAGCTTCCCTCCAAGGAAGTGAACATCGGGGTACATCCTCGTCTTCGTGACTTTGGTTATCCCTAACCCTAACTCCTTACTTGTGGTTTACTTTGGTCACTTGACCGTGCATTCACTATATCTTGTTGTCCTCATTATATTGTGTTGGCAATTCCCTTGAAGAGATTATTTAGGCCTACACTTTATATTCGCAATTCAGCTTTCTACTATTGTTCTATCTTATGCTTAGTGTGAATTTCTAGTTTGTAACATTCATTTCCATATCTTGTGACATAACTTGTGTAAGCTTGTAGTGCTTACTTGAGTTTGCTTGTATCATTCAATTCCATATATTGTGATACAATTTGTGTAAGCTTGTATTGCTTACTTGTGGTTGTGTGTATTATTCATTTCCATCTCTCGTGATATACATTGAGTAAGTTTGTGTGACTTACTTGTGCTTACTCATATCCTAAGTTGTTGGTGCACTTTGTGAGCCTAGTATATTTAGGATTTGTGTTTGAAAAGTATCCGCTTAGTTTATTTCCGCATTAGGATATAGCCAAATCCGTAAAAGATTTTAAAACGCCTATTCACCCCCCTCTAGGCGACATCGTGGTCCTTTCAGCGCCCCCCACCCTCGTGACAAGGTGGTGGGGCCCCTGGCCTTCATCTTTGGCAGGTATTTTTCTTATTTTCTAAAAAGTGCCTCCGTGAAGTTTCAGGTCATTCCGGGAACGTTTGCTCCTGCACATAAATAACACCATGGTAATTCTGCTCAAAACAGCGTTAGTCCGGGTTAGTTCCTTTCAAATCATGCAAGTTAGAGTCCAAAACAAGGGCAAAAGTGTTTGGAAAAGTAGATACGTTGGAGATGTATCAGCCCGCTGCCACTAGTAGGGTGTTGCGCCGTTTTCAAAACTGCTCTAAAACCGTGAGGAATCTTAAAAAAAATTCTACATGGCAAAGTTACGCCTAATCCATAGCTTTCCAATGGTATATTACATGCCTCGTTCCGGCACACGGTTTACAAACTAGAGCAAAAATATTACCGAAAAATCTACGTGCAGTTTTTTGCGACGAGAAGTTCACACACATAACTACCGCAGTGCTCTTGCTTCAAGAATGACGTGCACTTCCATTGAACGTGCAGTTCCAAAGTGTTAACAGAATAACTATTCTGCTAATATTAGTAGAATAGATCGACTATATAGAGTAGGACTATTATGATCACAGGATCAGAACAACCATTCTGATCACAACTGCCCCTATATATACGGCGCGCGGATGTCCTCCCGAACTCCCGAACTCGCGGAGAAAAAAAAGAAGGCCCTCTTGATCTTATCCCATGCTGTCCTCTAACTTCCCACCCATCACCGCCGCCCCGATCTCCCTTCCCGGATAGCAGGCCCCGCCGCCACACCAGCCTCCATCGGCAGAAGCGTCATCGCCGCCACCTCCCTCCACCGGCAGAAGCGACGCCGCCACCACCCCCTCCCCCGGCAGCAAGGGCTGCCTCCCCCACCTCCGTCCACTAGCAGAAGTGCCACCACCCCTACCCCCTGCCCCGATAGAATCTTTGACGCCGACCTGGGCAGTTCGCGGCGGCTGCCCCTGGGGCCGGTCCCGGGCAACCATCTCGGGTCGCCAGCGGCCTCCTACTATCATACTGCCGCCGCGACACCGCTGCCGGCCTCTTACCACACCGCTGCTGCCGATCTCTTCCCGCAGCACCGCCGCCGGCCCCTGCCACCATGTGTCGCTGCGGCCCCCTTCTGCCGCTTCTGTCGCCCCACCACCCATGATCCCCACATCTCCTCTGCCAACTCCGATACGTCTTCTTTCCTCACCTCAAGCTCCTCCCCACAGGGATCCTCGTCCCTCCTCCCAAACCTGGTATGGCTTCTTCCGCCACCACCGCCTCCAAATCACAGCTCTAGCGGGCACAGCCAAGTGCCACCGTCTCTGCCGGTTCTAAGTGCTTCCTTAGATTCTGTAGAGCACCATTTTGTGCAGTAAAAAAAGTATGGCTGCATTCTAAAGTGTCAGTTTTTAGCAGGCCAATCTGTTCATTGACCAGTTTTGTGCATCAAAAAATAGTAGGACAATGTGATACGTCTCCAATGTATCTATAATTTTTTATTGTTCCATGCTATTATATTATCTATCTCGGATGTTTTATATGCTATTTTATATGATTTTGGGACTAACCTATTAACCTAGAGGCCAGTGCCAGTTTCTGTTTTTTTCCTTGTTTTTGAGTTTCGTAGAAAAGGAATATCAAACAGAGTCCAAATGAGTTGAAAAATTATGGTGATTTTTTATGGACCGGAAGAAGGCCCCGAAGAAAAAGAGTTAGGCCAGAAGAGCCACGAATGAGGGAGTCTTGGATTAAGGGGTCCTCGGGTGTCCAGGTTATTCGATATGGGCCAGACTGATGGGCCATGAAGATACAAGCAGAAGACTTTCCCCCTGTGTCCAGGTAGGACTCCCTTGTGCATGGATGGCAAGATTGGTGTCTGGATATGTTATTTCCTTCCCCCACAAACTGACCCTGTACAACCCTAGGCCCCTCCGGTGTGTGTATAAACCGAAGGGTTTAGTCTATTGAGGGAGTCCTGGATTAGGGGGTCTCTGGACAGCCGAACTATATCCTTTTGCCGGACTGTTGGACTATGAAGATACAAGATTGAAGACTTCGTCCCATGTCCGGATGGGACCCGCCTTGGCGTGGAAGGCAAGCTAGGCAATACAGATATGTAGATCTCCTCCCTTGTAACCGACCTTGTGTAACCCTAGCCCCCTCCGGTGTCTATATAAACTGGAGGGTTTAGTCCGTAGGACAATATACAATCATACCATAGGCTAGCTTCTAGGATTTAGCCTCTACGATCTCATGGTAGATCAACTCTTGTAATACTCATATCATCAAGAACAATCAAGCAGGACATAGGGTATTACCTCCATCAAGAGGGCCCGAACCTGGGTAAAACATCGTGTCCCCTGCTTCCTATTACCATCTGTCTTAGACGCACAGTTCGGGACCCCCTACCCGAGATCCGCCGGTTTTGACACCAACATTGGTGCTTTCATTGAGAGTTCCACTGTGTCGTCACCATAAGGCTTGCTGGCTCCTTCGATCACCGGTAGCGATGCGGTCCAGGGTGAGGTCTTCCTCCCCGGACAGATTTTCGTATTCGGTGGCTTTGCACTGCGGGCCAATTCACTTGCCCATCTGGAGCAGATCAAGAGCTACGCCCCTAGCCATCAGGTCAGATTTGGAAACTTAAACTACACTACCGACATCCGCGGAGACCTGATCTTCGACGGATTCGAGCCCGTGTCAGGTGTGCCACATAGTCACGACGAGCACGACGTAACTCTGTCGTCGGACCATATTCAGGAGATCGCATTTGCAGCTACTCTGACCGTCAATCCGGAGCAAATCGCACCATCCGAGAGCGGAGGAATAGACCCCGCCTTGGAGGCCACACTCTCAGTGGCAATAGAGTCGGATACTGACTTCACCCCTTACGAGAGCCGTGTCGCCGAACCACTGGATTCATCTCCGGCCACGGACTCCGAGCTGCTTACATCCGTGCCCATCGAATCCGACTGGGCGCCGATCACGGAGTTCACCTCCGCGGATATCTTTCAGCACTCACCTTGTGATGATGTGCTAAAATCATTAAGGTCTCTCTCCCTGTTAGGAGAACCGTAGCCGAACTATGTCCATCTAGAATGGGATGCGGACGACGAAGAAATTCGCTGCCCACCCACCACCCACTTAGTAGCCACTATCGACGATTTAACCGACATGCTCAACTTCGACTCCGAAGACATCGACGGTATGGACGACGATGCAGGAGATGAGCAGGAACCACCGCCCACAGGGCGCTGGGCCGCTACCTCATCATATGATATATACATGGTGGATACCCCCAAAGAAGGCAATGGTGACGAGACAACAAAGGATGACCCCTCCAAGAAGCATCCAAAGCGCCGACGTCAGTGGTACCAGCACAGGATACAATAACACTCCAGATAGTGCCAAAGACAACCACAATCCCCTCCAACACGATGTAGAGCCAGAGGATGAACAAGCTAGCCCTCCAGAGCAGGTAGCAGATGGAGAACCAGAGGAGGACAATTACATGCCTCTCTCCGAAGATGAAGTGAGCCTCGGCGACGAAGAACTTATCGTGCCTAAGGATCCCGTCGAGCAGGAGCGCTTCAAGCGCCGGCTTATGGCCACAGCAAATAGCCTGAAGAAACAACAATAATAGCTTCAAGCTAATCAAGACTTGCTAGCGGACAGATGGACCGAAGTCCTTGCGGCCGAGGAATACGAACTCGAGCGCCCCTCCAAGAGTTACCCAAATCGCAGGTTGCTACATCACCTCGAGACGAAAGCATTGAAACCTCCATCACCAGTATACGATGCGGCTGGCCGGCCACCGCGTGGCCGAGCCAAAGAGGCATTTCAGCCTGAAGTTCAACCCGCACCCCGCCGCCACTCAATCAAAAATACCAAGGCCCAGGGCAACACATGGGACCTGCGAGATGTATTGGACAGCAGGGCAAAACTCGCAAGGTCAATACACGGGTCACAGGCGCGTGCGCCAGCACGGAACGATGATCGTCACGCCGGATACACCAAAGGTAAATCCGTCCGGGCCGCATACAGCAGACAAGACTCATATGAACTGCGTCGTGATATAGCCCGGCACAGAGGCGTCGCACACCCCCCTATGCTTCACTGATGAAGTTATGGATCATGAATTCCCGGAGGGTTTTAAGCCCGTAAATATCGAATCGTATGATTGTACAATAGATCCTGCTGTATGGATTGAGGATTTCCTCCTCCACATCCACATGGCTTGCGGTGATGATCTACATGCCATCAAGTACCTCCCACTAAAACTCAAAGGACCAGCTCGACATTGGCTGAATAGCTTGCCAGCAGACTCCGTCGGCAGTTGGGAGGATCTGGAAGACACATTCCTTGACAACTTCCAGGGAACTTATATGCGACCACCGGATGCTGATGACTTGAGCCATATAACTCAGCAGCCAGGAGAATCGGCCAGACAATTCTGGACACGGTTCTTGACTAAGAAAAACCAAATTGTCGACTGTCCAGATGCAGAGGCCTTAGCGGCATTCAAGCATAACATCCGCGACGAGTGGCTCGCCTGACACCTCGGCCAGGAGAAGCCGAAGTCTATGGCAGCCCTCACGATACTCATGACCCGCTTTTGCGCGGGCGAGGATAGCTGGCTGGCTCGCAGCAACAACACACCCAGGAATCCGGGCACTCCGGATAACAAAGATGCCAACGGCGAACCATGACGCAACAAACACAAGCGCCATAGATATGGTGATAAAACCAATAATACGGCAGTTAATGCTGGGTTCAGGGTCTCAAAGCCCGGTCAGCGGAAAGGGCCGCCCAAAAATACAAATTCAGGTCCATCCAGTCTGAACCGCATACTCGCTCGCCAATGCCAAATTCATGGCACCCCTAAAACGCCAGCCACCCAAACCAACAGAGAATGCTGGGTCTTCAAACAAGCCGGCAAGGCAGGCGCCAAACACGAAGAGGGGTCTCAAAGCGGCGATAGCAGCGAAGGTCAACGCCAACCGGAGCAATCCAGCCACACTAATCCTCGGCCCAATAGTAGACGGGTTCCACCTCACTCGAGTCCTTATGGACGGAGGTAGTAGTTTAAACCTGCTTTACCAGGATATAGTGCGCAAGATGGGCATCGATCAGTCAGCGATCAAGCTCACTAAGGCCACTTTCAGAGGCATCATACCAGTGACTATCAAGCACTGCTCGGGCGAACCGCGTTCGCTCGATTCAACGCGGTGCCACATTATGCCTACCGTAAGCTCAAAATGCCCGGTCCACGCAGCGTCATCACGGTTCATGGCAAGGCTGAATTTTTCTTCGACACCAACAAATACATCACTGCCTTAGCAGCAGGAACACCGAGAAGCACCTTGCAGCCGAACCTCGAGTCGACACCTAGGCTCCCGAGCGCCGTCAAGGGGCTCCAAACTACTTCGTGTAAGGATACTCCGGCTCGTCCAGGGTTCAATTAAACACTCCGGTGAAGGCCATGCCAAGCCGAACTCAGCGGCTCAACCACCCTCCAGCACCCAAACATTTATTTTATTTCCCTCGCAGGTTCACCTTTGCACCAACCAGGACGGACTCCACAGAGGCAGCTCGAACGCGTCTGGGATCCTTAGACATTCCCCGCAGCGAATGTCCGGCTACAATACGAACCAGCACTCAACCTCTTCCCCTAGCAGGTTCTGCTATCACAGCTCCTTTTTATCACATTACTTGTACCATAAGCATAGACATATTATTTATACAACATGTGGATTCATATGATGTTTACATGCCGATTATTTCTTATCGAAATCATTTCGTCAAATGGCATCCATACACAGAGGTATGCCCTAAATATGCCAGGGGCTTCGTCTTCCCCGTAACACGGCAATAAAAGTTCGAACACATTCACGGAAGTTCGGCACCCCGAACTTATAGCATTATATGCATCAGCTCCGAATCATGTCTTGGGTCAATAGTTGGGTTTGCCCGGCTCCTATGTTTTGGTACCTTACGTTCCGCTATATCGGTTAAGGTAGCACTGGGAGAACTACTGCGATTGTGTCCCCGTTCTTCCGGATGAGCACCTCAGTAGAGAAAGCCAAAAACTGACTGTCATGATACGGCGAGAGCTGGTCAGCTATTCGAGCGGTCACAAAATCTTTAAGGATTTCTCCCGCATAATGCCATAAGCAATGCAACGTGTGATGGATCTTTTTTTTCTCGATCAGGCGCTTATAGAGCCCCTAGTACGGTCTTCCGAACACAAGGGGCTGTGCCGACCATACTAAAGCTCCTCTGGCTAAGTGAGAGTGATAAAGCCCTATAGTCCGTTTGCCTGGTTCGTTGTGCTGATCACCTCCCTTGGAGGATGCAAAACTGGGATAAAGAGTGCTCAGGTTTATCCCGAACACCCCCGTACTCCTTATGTGGGGGCAGAAGCCGATGACTGGCCAACTCTCAGCCTTAATATACAAACGGCCGCACAGGAGGGTAAACTTTTATATAACAGGCGACATATCAACGACCTTGTTTAAACATTACAACGGACAACATGATCCGCATTAAGGGAAATATAATGTCCTTGGTACATAGCTCTGCCGCAAGGTAGGATCCTTTCAGGACACTCTTATAATATGATTCGGGCTTGCGGTGCTCCTTCCCCTCCGGCGGTCCTTCGGTCACCAGCTTTTCGGCATCCATCTTCCCCTAGTGCACCTTTACAAGGGTGAAGGCCATTCACGCTCCTTCTATACAGACCGACCACTTGATGACGTCAAGTCAAGGGCAAGCGCTTGTAAGCCGCCTTACGAGCCCGTAGTAGCTGCTTGGAATCGGTTCGGCAGGCCATAGTCGGATAACCACATCTTTCATGGCTAGTTCTGCCGCCTTATGCAGTTCGATCAGCTGTTTCAGTTGATCGGCAAAAGGCACCGAATAATTCGGTGCCAAATACTGAGACCAAAAAAGCTTATCGGTGGTGTTCCTCCCTTCGTCTTGGTAGAAGTGAGCGGCATCTGATATACTGTGCAGTAGCTCGGCAAATACACCTGAGAAGTCCGGATTCACAATCAGAAACATAGTTCCCCCTTCAAATATTTTCTTTGCATGGGAAAAGCTTACCCGCCACGATCTTCCTCGCCTCTTGGATCCCCTGCAGCGCACTTTGGGTTTCCCCCGGGGCGTCGCTCGTGGCTTGGCGCGCCTTGGTGAGTTCAGACTCTTTCTCCGTTAAACTTTGCTCCAAGGCCTCGCATTTACTTACGGCCTCTTGCAGCTCCTGCTCAGCTTTAATAACTCTGGCTTTGTGTTTCTCATGAAGAGCCCGCTCTGTGTCGCCTTTTTCTCGGCCTCGGCAACGGCCCTTTTGAGGGCCTCGACTTAGGTCACAACTCCTAGCACAAATTATGCGGCTTACTTCATACTGAACATTTATATCACAATAAATGCATATAATACTAGGGCATACCTTGTTTATCCCTCAACTGCAATTGCAATCGGCCAATTTCTTCTCTGGCCCGCTCCAGACTTTGATTAAGTCCGGCGATCTCCGCAGTGTGAGAGGCAGCAACCGCTACAGGTATCTGCTTGAAACAGGAGAGAAATCAATGTCATTTAGTGAGTCTTCTGGAGATCATGAATTTGATCCCCTGTCTGGTTCTTTCTTTCACCGAACAGTGTATCAGGGGCTACTATCTATACTATGACACTCTTCGATAACTCATAGAACATACCTCAAAGACTTTTATAAGACTGATACAGGCTTCGTTCAGTCCACTCTCGGTCGACTGAATGTTCTCAATCACTGCGCCCATAAGGGCACGGTGTTCATCAACGATGGAGGCATCTCGTAACGCCACCAACAAAGCACCCGACACTTCTGGATGGACAGAGGTTGCCGACAGAATCTTTTTCCCCACATCTCCGGCCCCTGCGGTTCGACCTCCAGGTGCCGCCTTCATGGTTTTTTCCTTTTTTCCTTGGCCAGGGTCCTCTTGGGACGAGGCCTCGGTGTTTGACACCTGCTTGGAGGAAGGGTCCTTCGGGGGCGTCCTGCTCTCCACAGCGTTTGAGCTCAACAGGTCCTCCGATGAGGATTGTTTGGTACGGGACCTCGCCGGACTACAAGAAATATACATCTTAGGTTAAAATACTAAGCCACGATGAGTCCGGATGCTTAAACGTATTCGGATTTTATATACTCACGAGTTCACCAGGGGATGGGCCCTGGGATCCCATGTCGGGCTGCTGTCGGCGGCAGCAGGAGACTCCTCTTGACGAGGAATCTTTCCTCTTTCGGGTAGTTTGGCCTCCAAGGATGTGGAGGCCATCCTCTTCCTTCTTCCCTCCAAAGGGGATTCATCTCCCTCCTCCTTTTCGTCCTCCTCGAAGGCGGAATGGGCATCAGAACCTTCGGGTATTATGCCCGAAGTGCCGCGACGACGAAGAACGCCCCGGGTCTTTTTAGCCTCCTTCTCGGCCGTCTTCTTCGGCACCTTGGAAGGCGCCAGGACCAGCATCTTCGTTAGAAGTGGGATGGCCGGGTCTTCGGGCAGCGGGGCCAGACAATGGATCCGCTCTGCCTTCATCGTTGAGCTCTAGGAAAGTTGAATGAACATGCGTCAAGCGCTTCCTTTGGGTCATGCGGATGGAAAAGTTTGATAAACTCACCAAACTTGCAGGGCGGGACAGTTGGTACCCGTGGTCTTCGGCGGAGTCCGGCCATGATTTGCTGGACATAAAAAGCACCTTCCAAATGTCCTCGTGCAACGAGCCGAAGAGCCTTCACAAGGTTTGGTGCCTGGCCGGATGTCACATCCCTAGTTCAGGTATGACCTAGACTAGCTAGTCATGTGTGCATCATGTTTAAATTTCATTTAAATTTGAAATGGGGATTTGTGAAACCCTCAGAAATCATTTCTGGAAATAACCCAGATAAAAATTGCTCCAAAAAGGTCCAAGAAAATGTTCATGTTGCTCTCTAAAAATATTGGTCAGAGGTAAAATTCAAACAAATATTTTCAGGAGCTCATAAATATTTATTTTGGCCATTTGGAATTAATGCAATACTTATTTGCACTGGATATATATATATATATGTTATATATTTTATATATATCCAAAAATTATGCTAGTTGACAAGGAGCTCTGGAATAATACCACTAGCTCCTACAGAAATTGGCATAAGTAGATAAATTAGTTTGGTATTGTTTTAAATCAAACAAATGTCAGAAAAATAGAAAAGGAAACAAAAAGGGGAGAAAACCCACCTGCACTTACCTCCTTGTGCAGCCTGGCCTGGCCCAGTGGCCAACAGGCCGGCCCAGCCGACTGGCCCGTTCCAGTCGTCGTCTCCATCGCGCCTGGAGGACAGGGACGTGTGCCCGCGGCGCGCACGCACGTGTCCGGCCACCTCCTGCCTGTCTGCCTCACCCCCCGTCGCCCTGGACGATGCCACGCGCCGCCCCGCACCTCTCTCTCTCTCTCTCTCTCGTGGCCTCCCTCCTCTCCCTCGCTCTCTCCCGCGAACCCCAAGCATTGCCATCGCCGCCGTTTGCCACTACCGCGCCCACCGCCACGGCCTCGCCCCTCCGACGTGCCCAAGAGCTCCGTGTCGTCTTCCTCGTCCTTGAAGCCAAGGCACGCGCCTCGGGAGCCCCTGGAACGCCGCCATCGCCATCGTCTTCGTCAACGATCACCGACGACGCTCCAGCCGCACCAGTGCTTCCCCGAGCTCGCTAACGCCTCCGCTGGATCCGCTGTGAGCTCTACTTCATTTCCCCCTCCTCCCTGTGCTCGTTTGCCCCGTCTAGCTAGCTCAACCACCGCGCCCGCGAGCACCTCATTGCCGTCCATGTCGTCGTCGTCGTTCTGGCCTACTTCCGCCCAAACCAAGCGCGTCACCGTGCTCCTGGTGACGCCAGGAGGCCGTAGAGGCACTCCGCAGCCCCTGTCGTGCCCCGTAGCTTGATCCCGCCCGAACCCGCACGCCAGTCGCCGCCCTGAGCTTCGCTCCGGCAACCCCATCTCCTCCCACCTGCTCCACTAGATGCGCGAGAGCCCGGGCTACGCCACAGTGCCCTTAGTCGCCGCCCCCGTGGCCTGTAACGCGGACGCCACCACGTCTAGAGGTTGCTGGCATTAACTTCCCCGGCACGACGTGCGGGCCCGACCTGCCACTTAGTTAACCTTGAGACACTGACAGTGGGCCCCGGCGCCACTAATTGTAGTTAGATTAGTAAAAAAACATGTAAACTAACTGAGTCACTAACGTGTGGACCCCACACGTCAGGTTTGACCTGGTCAGCGATGTTGACCTGCTGACGCATGCATGATGCAGTGCTGACGCAATAAATGATTTTCCGGATTATTTCTATTTTGGAAATTCCAGAAAATTAGCTAAACTTCAAAAATTCATAGAAATTCAACCGTAGCTCAGATTGAAATAATTTATATATGAAAAATTATCATAAAAATGCAATCTATCCATCTGTACCATTTTCATGCATGACAAAGCAACTTATACCTGCTGTGTAGGTGAAAACACATGAATGTCATTTATAAGAGCTTATTTTGGAGATGCATTTGAACCTTTGGTTCAAATGGACTTCAACCAAATGACTGCTAGTTGCATTAGCTCAAACAACATCACATCTTCATGCCATGTTCATGCATCATATTGTTGCATATGCTTGTGTATTGATTGCCGACACCGTTCCTTCTCGATAGGTCCTGCTCTGAAGAGCAGTGCTCTAATGTTGATCTACCAGGCAAGCAAACCCCCTTGTTCATCCCGATACAATCCTACTCTCTCGCTCCTGCTCTCTTTTATCGCATTAGGACAACAACGATTCAACTGCTACTTTATGCTACGGTAGTTGAACCCATTCCTCTGCATGACATGTTGTTGCCACAGTAAATAGTTGAAACCCACTATCATGTGTAGGAGTTGATTGAGCCATGTTGTGTTACTACCATGCATTGCCTGATATTGCTTAGAGTATGTCAGGTCTGATTCATCGGGAATGAATTGGAGTGCAGTGCTATGTTCTGATGTTGAGAGTTAAGTGTGTGAACACGATTTGGTAAAGGTAGCGGCGAGAGGCCATGTAGGAGTACATGGTGGGTTGTCTCATTGGGACCGTCCTTAAGAACCGAGTTCTGTGTAAGTTGTCCAATGACTAGCTACTGCCACACATTGGGCTCCGGGCGCTCCAAGCTCTCTCGACTTATTAACCGACTTGATCTCTTTCCAGGAGTTGCAAATAGTTTCTGGTGTTTGTAGGTAGTGTTAGTAGTCTAGCAAGTGGCACCCGGTCAGGTGGGCTTCGGACAGACTAGGAACAGTGGCATGGTGTACCAAGTGGCACCCGGATGGTGAGCTTGGGAACCCTGCTCACATCGTTTGGGGCCGTGAGCGACACCCCGGCCGGATCTCCTTGCGGATGGAACCCAAATAGGCAATAAACCTGGATGAGAGACTTGTGTGGTTAGTTAGGTCGTGGCCGACACCCTCGCTAGGCTTCCGCTTGAAGGTTGCCGAGTACACGTCGTGTAAACGGCGATAAGTGGTGAGTGCGTGTGTGAAGAAGTACACCCCTGCAGGGTTTTCATGATATATTCGAATAGCCGGGTCCGTGGTTATGGACTTCTTGGATGCTTACATGGTACATAGACAACTTGAAATGGATACTCTAAAATGCTCAAGACAATTGTGAGTGCTATGGATGGCCTTCTGGTAAGGAGACGTGAATGAATCCATAGTAGAGTATTGATGTGGTGATTAGTGGACTCGTGTGCGCTTTCGTACCTCAAAGGACTTACTCGTAGTCGTAGAATAGGATAGCCACTGAGTCAAAGTTGGCTTGCGGCAACTGAACCCCACATTGCCTCCTTGATACTAATGCATGTATGATATGATCTGATGTAAGTCTTGCTGAGTACCTTTGTACTCACCTTTTATGAATTATGTTTTGCAGATGAAACATCTGTCTCACTAGTAGTTCCGCTTGGACTTCGACGAGTAGCTTGCTACCCCAGCTACGATCTTGTACCCTTGGGAGGGACTTGTAGATAGTCAGGCTTCTTAGCCTTTTTCATTTCTAGATGTTTGTACTCATACATGTAATGCTTCCATTGCTTGTATGCTCTGAATGATGGGTCATGTGACCCATGTGTGTATTTCATGCTATGTGGCTCTTCTGGGCCTTTATCTATATGAGTTTGAGTTATGTTGTGATGCCATGTTGTATAGCACATACTTGCATGTTATGCGTACATGTGACGTGTATTGCTATGTGTGGGAACCAACAACCTAGTTGTCTATCCTTGGTAGCCTCTCTTATGGGGAAATGTAGTCTGGTGCTTCCACTGAGCCATGGTAGTCCGCTACAGCCCGGTTCACCGGAGTCCTGATAGCCCAGCACTACTGCTCTGGAACACTTAGACTGGCCGGCATGTGATTCACATCGTTCCTGTGTCTTCCCTTCGGGGAAATGTCACGCGGTGATTCCTGGAGTCCTGCTAGCCTGCTACAGCCCGGATTTCCGGAGTCCTGTTAGCCCAGTTGCTACAGCCCAGATTCACACGCTGATGACCGACATGCTCGATGTTGTTTCATGTATGCCTGTCCCCGTAAGTTAGTGCCACTTTGGGTTCATGACTAGTCATGTCGGCCCGGGTTCTCTGTCATATGGATGTTGGCGACACTATCATATACGTGAGCCAAAAGGCGCAAACGATCCCGGGCCAGGTAAGGCGACACCTGTGGGAATACCGTGCGTGAGGCCGCAAAGTGATATGACGTGTTACATGCTAGATCGGTGTGACTTAGAGTCAGGGTCCCGACAACTTTGGTATCAGAGCCTGACTGCCTGTAGGATTACCAAGCCAACTGGTCAAAGTTGAGTCTAGAAATTCTTTAGTTATATAAGGGAATTGATTGTGGAAGGGAACGTAAGGTTCTTTTTACTCCTTATACCTCATGCCTTCTGATCTGAGTCATCCTATCTTTCCTACGGGGTTAAGGAACTAGGCTTTCTCTTTCATCTAACAGGATCACGAGTTACTACTCCGTAGTCTCTTAGGATTGGTTGATCAGAGTCATATTCCAGTTTTCAAGTATTCCCAGTGTAGTCTGTTTAGTACTACCACAGAACCTTGAGTGATGATGATGAGTTTGGTACTACCCCATCGTTTGCACGATGTCTCATTTTGAGCATTTTACTGCCGTTATGCTGCCGGAATTGTCCTAGGAGTTCAAGAGATAGTATTTTCCTTGTACTGTATTCTACATCCTTATGATGATGCTGAATCCATCCTTGTTTCCTTGGTTCTCCAAGATGTCGTCAGTTAACCGAAGTTCTGTTGCTCGTAGCCGTAACCACCGAGATGGTATGGATGAGGATCCTCCCGACCAGCCTTCATTGGCAGAGTTCATGTTAGAGATGGAGAAGAACGAGCGAGAGTCTAACCGCTTGTTAGCACGTATTGAAGAGAACACCGCCCATCAGTACAAAGAGTCTGCGTCCATTCATGACTTCATTGGCCTAAAACCACCTACCTTCCATCATTCCATTGAGCCACTCGATGCCGATGACTGACTCGGTAGTATCACTATCAAGCTGCATTCTGCGAACGTAGCTGAAGGTAACAAGGTCACCTATGCTGCTTATCACCTGGAAGGTCCTGCTAGTCTTTGGTGGCAGAACTATGAGGTTATGCTTCCAGCTGGCCTGATACCCACCTGGAGAGATTTCACTGAGGCTTTTCGCGAGCATCACATTCCCCAGGCTCTCATTGACCGCAAGAGAGAAGAGTTCTGTAGTTTCACCCAGAGTAAGATGGCTGTTGATGCTTATAGTAGAGAGTTTGAGAACCTCGCCCGCTATGCTATAGAAGAGGTGTCCACAGACGCCAAGAAGCAGGCTAGGTTCCGGAAGGGTCTCAACCCCAAGTTGCGTCGTGATCTCCACCTGCATCATTGTGATACATTCTAGGGCCTTGTGAACAAGGCCATTAATGCAGAGACAACTCACCTCACTTACGAGGAGTCTCGTAAGCACACCCGTGATTTGAGTTATTCCTTCGGTTCTAGTTCTCAGAAGTGCTAGATTTGGGTTCCGAACTCCGCTCTTCCACCCGATTATTCGCCGAGGCCATCTTATGTGGTACCTTCCCCAGTTAAGTTGTATGCTCCACCGAGGCCTATTGGTAGACCGCTTGTCAACGCGGGTCCACGTCCTACTTCAGGGACTTGCTTCACATGTGGAGAGCCAAGACACTATGCACGTGACTGCTCTCAAGCCAACTATGATCCACCCCAACCCGAGGAGTCTGTTCTTAGTGGTAAGCCATCACGCAAGATGATCAGTGTCAAGTCATCTTCCACTAAATGTGGACATGTGCATCACGTCTCAGTTAAGACGCTCATGATGACCCGGCTGTCGTTCTTGGTACACTCCTTGTCAACTGCCATCCAGCATCGGTTCTGTTTGATACTAGAGCATCTCACTCCTTCATTTCTGAAAGCTATGCTAGCTTGCACAACATTTCATTTTGTGATATGCCCTCTCCACTAGTCATTCAAACTCCTGTATCCAAATGGCAAACTTCTAGTGTAAGCCATGGTAATGAAATCCTTGTTGACAGACTTGTATTCCTTGCATCACTTATAGCCCTCAAGTCTACAGATACATCCATCTGGCAATATAGTCATTGTCTCCATTAGAGTTGCAAAGCGTCAGCTCTATTCTCTTAATGCTAGCCCTCTTCTAGACCTTGAGGATATCCCGGTAGTCTGTGACTTTCTGGATGTCTTTCCTAAGGAACTGCCAGGTATTCCACCTGACAGAGATGTAGAGTTTGTCATAGATCTTATCCCCAGAACCACCCCAATTTCTAAGAGACCTTACAATATGGCACCCTTAGAGCTAGCTGAGCTTAAGAAACAACTTGATGAGTCCTTGCAAAAGGGGTTCATCCATCCTAGTTCTTCTCCTTGGGCTTGCCCCGTCCTCTTCGTCAAGAAGAAGGATGGTACAGACCATATGGTTGTAGATTATCGTCCCGTTAATTTGGTCACGATAAAGAACAAATATCCGCTCCCCAGGATCAATGATCTCTATGATCAGCTCGCTGGATCCTCAGTCTTTTCCAAGATGGATTTGAGGTTAGGCTACCAACAAATCAAGATCAGAAATGGGGACATTCCTAAGACGGCTTTTGTCACTCGTTATGGCCAGTACGAGTACACCGCCATGTCCTTTGGTCTAACCAATGCTCCAGCTACATTCTCCCGCTTGATGAACTCGATCTTCATGGAGTACTTAGATAAGTTCGTTGTGGTTTACCTTCATGACATTCTTATTTACTCGAAGAACAAGGGAGAGCATGCCGAACATCTTAGACTTGTGTTAGAGAAGCTCAGAGAGCACCGCCTTTATGCCAAGTTCTCCAAGTGCCAATTTTGGTTGCCAGAAGTGACCTACCTAGGCCACATGATCTCTGGTAAGGGCATTGCTGTCAATCCCGAGAGAGTTCAGGCCATCCTTGATTGGACTCCACTTGAAACAGTTAAACAAGTTAGGAGTTTCCTTGGTCTAGCTAGTTATTGTCGCCGCTTCATTGAAAACTTCTTTAAAGTGGCCAAACCTCTCACGGAACTTCTCAAGAAGGATACAAAGTTTGAGTGGTCCCCATAGTGTGAGCACAGTTTTCAGGAACTGAAAAGACGCCTGACTTCTGCTCCCATACTTGTGCCACCGGATTTCACTAAGGACTTTGTTATCTATTGTGATGCCTCACGACAGGGACTAGGTTGAATTCTTATGCAGGATCGTCATGTGATTGCCTATGCATCTCAACCATTGCATCCACATGAGGAGAATTATCCAACACATGATCTAGAGCTTGCAGCCGTAGTCTATGCACTTAAGACATGGCGACATTACCTTCTTGGTAAGTGTTGCGAGATTTACACCGATCACCAGAGTCTCAAGTATATCTTCACCCAACCAGATTTGAACCTTAGGCAAAGATGTTGGTTGGAGTTGATCTCAGATTACGACTTAGGGATTACCTACACCCTAGGCAAGGCTAATGTCATGGCTGATGCACTAAGTCGTAAGTCCTATTGCAACAATCTCATGTTGCAACAGGGCCAACCACTTCTCCATGAGGAATTATGTAAGCTCAACCTTCACATTGCTCCCCACGGATTCCTTTCTATCTTGGTGGCGAAACCTACCCTTGTGGATCAGATCATCTCTGCTCAGAAGCAGGATACGGGAATTTCCCGCATCAAGAGAAACATTAATAAGGGGGTTGTTGGTTGTTTCTCTATGGATGATCGAGGTGTCGTTTTCTTTGAGAACCACTTGGTGGTTCCCAAGAATCAACATCCGCAACAACTGATCCTTAAGGAGGCTCATGAATCTCCTCTCACGATTCATCCCGGTAGTACTAAGATGTATCAGGATCTACGCCAGAGGTTCTGGTGGACTAGGATGAAGAGAGAAATCGTTGAGTTCATTGCTAACTGTGACGTTTGTCGTCACGTTAAGGCAGAACATCAGAGAACTGCTGGCACCCATCAGCCTTTAGCTATTCCTGAGTGGAAATGGGATAAAGTTGGTATGGACTTCATCACCGACTTTCCCAGGACCAAGAGAGGGAATAATGCTATCTTCATAGTCATTGATCGTCTTTCCAAAGTGGCTCACTTCCTACCTGTTTGAGAGAATATCACCGCTAGTCAGCTCGCTGACTTATATATTTCTCGAATAGTTTCACTTCATGGTGTTCCACTAAAGATCAATTCAGACCGTGGTAGTCTTTTCACTTCTTATTTCTGGGAGAGTTTCCAAACTGCCATGGGCACCCATCTTTCCTTCAGTACCACTTTCCACCCTCAATCAAGTGGTCAGGTGCAAAGGCTCAACCAAATTCTTGAAGACATGCTTAGAGCTTGCGTTATCTTATTCGGTATGGATTGGGAGAAGTGTCTTCCTTTCGCCGAGTTTGCTTATAACAATAGCTACCAATCCAGTCTCAAGAAAGCTCCTTTTGAGATTTTGTATGGACGAAGATGTCAAACACCTTTGAACTGGTCAGAAACTGGTGAAATAAAATTCTTTGGACTGGACATGATCCAGGAGGTAGAAGAGCAAGTTCGCATCATTCGTGAGAATCTGAAAACAGACCAATCTCATCAAAAGAGCCAGTATGAACGTCGTCATAAGGAAGTGGCTTATGAAGTTGGCGACAAAGCTTACCTTCGGGTTACCCCTTTGAAGCGTACCCATCGTTTCGGTATCAAGGGCAAGTTGGCTCCTCGTTACATTGGTCCTTTTTGCATTCTCTCTAAATGAGGAGAGGTTGCCTACCAGTTGGAACTACCCCCACATCTTTCTCGAGATCATGATGTCTTCCACGTCTCTCAACTCAGGCGTTGCTTCTCGGATTCCATTCGCGGAGTGGACCACGAAACGCTTGATCTCCAAGATAAACTCACATATCGAGTGAGGGAGTCCTGGATTAGGGGGTGTCCGGATAGCCGGACTATACCTTCGGCCGTACTCCTGGACTATGAAGATACACGATTGAAGACTTCGTCCCGTGTCCGGAAGGGACTTTCCTTGGCGTGGAAGGCAAGCTTGGCGATACGGATATGTAGATCTCCTACCATTGTAACCGACTCTGTGTAACCCTAGCCCTCTCAGGTGTCTATATAAACCGGAGGGTTTTAGTCTGTAGGACGAACAACAATCATACCATAGGCTAGCTTCTAGGGTTTAGCCTCCTTGATCTCGTGGTAGATCTACTCTTGTACTATCCATATCATCAACATTAATCAAGCAGGACGTAGGGTTTTACCTCCATCAAGAGGGCCCGAACCTGGGTAAAACATTGTGTCCCCTGCCTCCTATTACCATCCGCCTAGACGCACAGTTCGGGACCCCCTACCCGAGATCCGCCAGTTTTGACACCGACATTGGTGCTTTCATTGAGAGTTCCTCTGTGTCGTCACTTTTAGGCCCGATGGCTTCTCCGATCATTAATAGCGATGCGATCCAGGGTGAGACCTTTCTCCCTGGACAAATCTTCGTATTCGGCGGCTTTGCACTGCGGGCCAATTCGCTTGGCCATCTGGAGCAGATCGAAAGCTACGCCCTTGGCCGTCAGGTCAGATTTGGAAGTTTAAACTACACAGCGAACCTCCGCGGAGACTTGATCTTTGACGGATTCGAGCCGCAGCCGAGCGCGTCGCACTATCTTGATGGGCATGATCTAGCTCTGCCGCCAAACAGTGCCCTGGAGGCCGCACCCGCATCAGCTCTGATCCTTAATTCGGAGCCAACTGCGCCAATCGAGGATGGGTGCTTGGACACCGCCTCGGGGGCTGCAATCTCTATGGTGATAGAGCCGAACACCAGCCCTATTCTCTGCGAATCCCATGACTCCAAGGAGCCGGACTCCTCTCCAGACTCCGAGCCCTCCGCGCCCCTACCGATAGAACCCGATTGGGCGCTGATCATGGAGTTCACCACCGCAGAGATCTTTCAGCACTCGCCCCTCGGCGATATTCTGAATTCACTAAAGTCTCTCTCTTTATTAGGAGAGCCCTGGCCGGACTATGGTCGGCGAGGTTGGGATGCGGATGATGAAGAAATTCAAAGCCCACCCACCACCCACTTCATAGCCACTGTCGATGATTTAACCGACATGCTCGACTTTGACTCCGAAGACATCGACGGTATGGACGCCGATGCATGAGACGATCAAGAACCAGCGCCTATAGGGCACTGGAAAGCCACCTCGTCGTATGATATATACATGGTGGACACCCCAAAAGAAGGCAATGGCGATGGAACAGCAGAGGATGACCCCTCCAAGAAGCAGCCTAAGCGTCGGCGTCAGCGGCGCCGCTCTAAATCCCGCCAAAGCAAAAACGGTGATTCCGGCATGGGAGATAATAACACCTCGGACAGTGCCAAAGACAACCACCTCCAGCAAGATTCAGCATAGGAGGATGGAGAAGCCAGCCCTCATGAGAGAGCGGCAGACAGAGAGGTCGAGGACGATAATTATATGCCTCCCTCCAAAGACGAGGCAAGCCTCGACAACGACGAACTTGTCATGCCGGAGGATCCCATTGAACAAGAGCGTTCCAAACGCAGGCTTATGGCCACGGCGAACAGCCTCAAGAAAAAACAGCAATAGCTTAGAGCTGATCAAGATTTGCTAGCCAACAGATGGACTGAAGTCCTTGCGGCCGAAGAGTATGAACTCGAACACCCCTCCAAAAGCTACCCAAAGCGCAGGTTGCTACCCCAATTAGAGGAGGAAGCACCTAAACCTACATCACTAGCGCATGATGCGGCCGACCAGCCACCCTGTGGCCGCGACAGAGAGGCCTCTCGGCCCTCCACTCAAGCCGCAACCCGGCGCCGCTCAAAAAATACCAAGGCACGGGAAAATGCGCCAGACCTGCGAGATATATTGGAGGACAAGGCAAGGCAAACAAGATCAATCTATGGATCGCGTGGGCGCCCCACGACACGAGTCGGTAATCGTCACTCCGGATACAGTCAATCCGGCCTGGCCGAACATAGTAGACAAAGCTCGTTTGAGCTGCGTCATGATATAGCCCAATACAGAGGCGCCACACACCCACTATGCTTCACAGATGAAGTAATGGATCATCAAATCCCTGAGGGTTTCAAACCCGTGAACATCGAATCATATAATGGCACAACAGATCCTGCGGTATGGATCGAGGACTATCTCCTTCATATCCACATGGCCCACGGTGATGACTTACACGCCATCAAATACCTCCCACTCAAGCTTAAAGGACCAGCTCGGCATTGGCTTAACAGCTTTCCAGCAAAATCAATTGGTTGTTGGGAGGACCTGGAAGCCGCATTCCTCGACAATTTCCAGGGCACTTATGTGCGACCACCAGACGCCGATGACCTTAGCCACATAATTCAGCAACCAGAGGAATCGGCCTGACAATTCTAGACACGGTTCCTAACCAAGAAAAATCAAATCGTCGACTGTCCGAACGCAGAGGCCCTAGCAGCCTTCAAGCATAACATCCGCTACGAGTGGCTTGCACAACACCTAGGATAGGAAAAGCCGAAATCTATGGCAGCCCTCACGACACTTATGACCCGCTTTTGCACGGGAGAAGACAGCTGGCTAGCTCGCAGCAATAACATGACCAAGAGCCCTGGTAATTCTGATACCAAGGACAACAGTGGCAGGTCGCGTCGCAACAAGCAAAAGCGCCACATTAACGGCGACAATGCTGAGGATACGACAGTTAATGCCGGATTCATAGGCTCTAAACCCGGTCAGCGGAAAAAGGCATTCAAAAGAAATACTCCGGGCCCGTCCAGTTTGGACTGAATACTCGACTGCTCATGCCAGATAGATGGCACCCCCGGAAAACCAGCCAATCACACCAACAGAGATTGTTGGGTGTTCAAGCAGGCAGGCAATTTAAATGTCGAAAGTAGAGACAAGGGGCTGCATAGTGATGACGAGGAGGAGCCCCGGCCGCCGAACAACAGTGGACAGAAAGGTTTTCCCTCACAAGTGCGGACGGTAAACATGATATACGCAACCCACGTCCCCAAGAGGGAGCGGAAGCGTGCGCTAAGGGATGTATACGCGATGGAGCCAGTCGCCCCAAAGTTCAACCCATGGTCTTCCTGCCCGATCACTTTTGATCGAAGGGACCACCCCACTAGCACCCGTCATGGCGGATTCACCGCATTGGTTCTAGACCCAATTATTGACGGATTTCACCTCACTAGAGTCCTTATGGACGGCGGCAGCAGCCTGAACCTGCTTTACCAGGATACAGTGAGGAAAATGGGCATCGATCCCTCGAGGATTAACCCACTAAAACGACCTTTAAAGGCGTCATACCAGGTGTAGAGGCCAACTGTACAGGCTCAGTTACACTTGAAGTGGTCTTCGGATCTCCGGATAATTTCCGAAGCGAGGAGTTAATCTTCGACATAGTCCCGTTCCGCAGTGGCTATCACGCACTGCTCGGGCGAACCGCATTTGCCAAGTTCAATGCGGTGCCGCACTACGCATACCTCAAGCTCAAGATGCCAGGCCCTCGAGGAGTCATCATGGTCAATGGAAACACCGAACGCTCTCTCCGAACGGAGGAGCATACGGCGGCTATCGCAGCAGAAGTACAAAGCAGCCTCTCAAGGCAATTCTCCAGTCCGGCCATTAAACGTCTGGACACCGTCAAGCGCGCCCGGAGTAACCTACAACAAGACCGCCTGGCACGTTCTGAGCAAGCGTAGCAATGCGGCCCCAACCCCAGCCCTCGCAAACTTGCGAAACCAGTATTGCGCATACATAACTACGCTCTGGAAATACCATGGGCACAGGGGGAGGGGCACCATCACGGCACGCCCGAAACACGGCTTAAACCGCACTAGGGGCTGCCGATTTCTTAATTTTCTCTTATTTTCAGGACTCCATTCTTCGGAAGGCTTGTCCGGTAGTACAACTACCGCACAAACGATACAACCAGGGAAGCAGAAAGCTACGCCGCACTACGAAACTCTAAGGTGGTCTCTATAACGAGCAGTATACCTGTTTCACATACCATTCCGCAGCTTGCCCCTGGAAAGGACATGTTAAATAGTCCCATCTTTTGCTTATTGCACTATTTGTATCGTTCTGCTTTGATCGCAGCCTTTTTAAATAAACAATGCATAGCTTCCGTCTATTATTGCATTACTCCTTTTTTACGAATATATGTTCATTAATAACATGTTGCACCCGTACACTTTGGTACGGCCAATACGCCAGGGGCTTAAGTTCCCCACAATACGGTGTGAGAAGTCCGAACACTTTTAGAAGTGCGGCACCCCGAACTTATAGCATTATATGCATCGGCTCCGAATCATGTCTTGGGTCAATAGTTGGGTTTGCCCGGCTCCTATGTTTTGGTACCTTACGTTCCGTTATATCGACTAAGGTAGCACTAGGAGAACTACTGCTATTGTGCCCCAGTTGAGCTGGGCTAAGCACCTCAGTAGAGAAAGCTAAAACTGACCGTCGTGATGAGGTGAGAGCTGGTCACTGTTCGAGAGGTTTTCGAGTCCCTAAAGACTTATGCCGCTTAGAGCGAGGAGTCGGCTTTGTCCGGCCTAGGCGTGGATAGCGCCCCAAACTCGGTCTTCCGAACACTAGGGGCTTCGCCGAAATTTAAAATTATAGAATTCTATGGCTAAGTGAGGGTGTTCAAGCATTATAGTCTGATTGCCTTGTTCGTTGTGTTGAGCACCTCCCTCGAAGGACCCAAAAATGGGGAAAAGAGTGCTCATGTTTATCCCGAACACCCCAGCACTCGTGGCATGGTGACAAAAGCCGACGACTCGCCATCTCTCGAATTTGATAAATGGCCGCACAGAAGGTAATATTTTAAATTCAAAAAGCATTGCTTAGCGCACATGAACAAGTTTTCAGCGCACAGGACAAAACGAGCGAGTTTACTCAAAAATTACATCCCTAGAACATTCATCCGCCATAAGGCGGGCACCCTTCAGAACGCCCTCATAATACATCTCGGGCTTACGATGCTCCTTGCCCGGCCGTGGGCCGTCCTTCACAAGCTTCTCAGCATCAGCTTGCCCCAGTGCACCTTCGCATGGGCAAGCGCCCTACGGGCACCCTCGATGCATACGGAGCGCTTGATGACTTTGAGCCTTGGACAGGCCTCCACCAGCCGCCTCACCAGCCCGAAGTAGCTTCCAGGCATGGCCTCTCCAGGCCACAGCCGGACTATGAGGCCCTTCATTGTCTGTTCGGCCACCTTATGGAGCTCGACCAGCTGTTTCAGGTGGTCGCTTAAGGGCACCGGGTGTTTGGCCTCAGCATACTGAGACCAGGACACCTTCTCCGTCGAACTTCCCTCCTCGGCTCGGGAGAAGGCGGCAGCATCCGACACGCTACAGGGCAAGTCTGTGAATGCTCCTGTAGAGCTCCGGATTCGGGTAAGTAACAAGTAATTCACTTTTACGTGCTTGCTTTGCATAAAGAATGCCTTACCCGCCGCTATCTTTTTTATTGCCTCAACCTCCTGGAGGGCCTTTTGGGCTTCGGCCTTGGCAGACTTGGCATCTTCAATGGCCGCCGCGAGCTCAGACTCTCGTGTCTTCGAGTCAAGCTCCAAACTCTCATGTTTTTTCATGAGAGCCTGGAGCTCTTGCCGTACCTCTCCAACCTGCGTCCCATGCTTCTCCCACTCGGTGCGCTCCATGGCCACCCTCTTCTCGGCCTCGGCCAGCGCTTGCTTAAGGGTCGCCACCTCAGTTGTGGCCCCTACAATAGCCACGTTAATCCTGTCAGTTTTTGCAATTGCACCTTTCACATATTTAAATAAGGTATTTCTTACCTTCCTTCTCCTCGAGCTGCTGCTTGGCTAGGCCGAGCTCTTGCTTGGACCGCTCGAGGTTCTGCTTCAGCGTGCCCACCTCTGCAGTCAGTGCGGCGGATGCTAGCAGCGAAGCCTGCATACGCATATTGACTTACTTTTGTTAGACTCCTGTGAATGGTATTAGATCCTCTATTCGGCTTTTCTTTCCGAACGTCGAACAGAGCATCAGGGGGTACTGCCTATGTGGTAATATTTTTACATATTCTTTACTTACCTCAAAGCCTGTTAGAAGGCTGGCACAGGCCTTAGTCAGTCCGCTCTTGGCGGACTAAACCTTCTGGATCACCGCACTCATAATAGTGCGGTGCTCCTCGTCGATGGAGGCGCCGTTAAGCACCTCCAGCAAATTGTCTGGTGCCTCCGGTTGGACGGAGATCACCGGCTCGGTAGGCTTGCTCCTCTTGGAAGGAGGCTGCCTACAGGAGTCCAGAACTGTTCAAGGTTCTGGCGCGGTGTGCGGCTCAAAGCCGGACTTAGAGCCCTTGGGGGTTCTATCCCCTTCACACCTGGAGTCCGGGAGGTCGCCTTGCGGCGCCTCCACGACCACCTCCTCCTGCCTTGGAACCTGTTGGGAAGCCGCCTCGGCGTCGTCCGTAGGGTGGGGGGAGGTAGCCGCCGGAAGCGAATTCAAATCCGACGAATCTAGGGAGCCGCTCGACGACTCGTCAAGCCTGGCCTTGGGCGGACTGCATAGACATGTTCGACGTAAGGAAAAGCTGTGCAATGGGGGAATACTATGAATCACTCTGGTATCCGGATACTTACGATCTCGCCAGGGGCTTGGCCTTGTGCGGCCACTCCTCTTCGCCGTCGTCGGCGTTGGTGGAGTAGTCCGGAGGAATGGTCTTCCCCTTCTTGGACTCTTCGGCCTCCCCAGTTGGGGCGGCCTTCCTTTTCTTCCCTCCCCCCGCTGGAGGGGGAGAGGTCTCTTCTTCCTCCTCCTCGTCTTCATGGGAGGAGTGCGCCTTGGAGTCATCAGATGATGAATCCGACACCTCCTGGCGCCAGGCACTCTTTCGAGTCCCCGTGGCCTTCTTCTTGGCCTTCTTCTCCGGCACCACATAGGGTGCCGAAACCAGCAGCTTCGCCAAGCGAGCGTCCGCTGGGCCTTCGGGCAAAGGAGCCGGACAATTGATCTGTCCGGACGTCTCCTGCCAATCCTGTCAAAGGTAAGGGAGCTTAGATCCCGCATGGAGTCAAACCATGAAAAACTAATACCCTATAAAAGGTAAAAACAGCTTACCCCACGAGCGTGACGCTGCATGCTGAATCCGCGATCCTCGGTAGCGGATGCGGGGGCCTCGGCGCCCTTGAAAAGCACCTTCCAGGCATCTTCGTACGTCGTGTCAAAGAGCCTGCTCAGAGTTCGGTGTCACGCCGGGTCGAACTCCCACAGGTTGAAAGCCCATTGTTGACACGGGAGGATCCGGCGGATGAGCATAACCTGGACTATGTTGACAAGTTTGAGCTTCTTGTCCACCAGGGTTTGGACGCATGTTTGGAGTCCGGTCAGCTCTCCTTTTTTAACACATGATAGGCCCGTCTCTTTCCAGGAGGTGAGCCGCGTAGGGGGTCCGGATCGGAACTCGGGGGCTGCGACCCATTCAGGGTCGCACGGCTCGGTGATGTAAAACCACCCCGATTGCCACCCCTTTCGGGTCTCCACGAAGGAGCCCTCGAGCAATAAGACGTTGGGCATCTTGCCCACCATGGCGCCTCCGCACTCCTCCTGGGTGCCGCACACCACCTTCGGCTTGACATTGAAAGTCTTGAGCCATAGGCCGAAATGGGGGCAGTTGTGGAGGAAAGCCTCGCACACGACGATAAACGCCGAGATGTTGAGGACAAAGTTCAGGGCCAGATCATGGAAATCCAGGCCATAGTAGAACATGAGCCCCCGGACGAATGGGTGTAGAGGGAAGCCCAGTCCGCGAAGGAAATGGGGAAGGAACACCACCCTCTCATGGGGCCTAGGGGTGGGGATGAGCTGCCCCTCTTCAGGAAGCCGGTGCGCAATGTCGTTAGACAAGTATCCGGCCTTCCTCAGTTTTTTGATGAGTCCCTCCGTCACGGAGGAGACCATCCACTTGCCTCCCGCTCCGGACATGGCTGGAGAAGGTTGAGGTGGGGTGTGCGGACTTGGACGCTGGAGCTCGAGTGCCCGGAAATGGATAGGCAAAGGAGGAAGAAGGCATGGATGAAAAGGTGGATCCTTATCCCCTTATATGGGTGGACGCGACTATGCGCCCCCACTAGCCTGGTAAAACTCCCTTATCTCCCAAGTGCCGTAATCAATGGCGCGGTTGGGTTACCCAGACCCGTATTGATGAGAATCCCGGAATAAGGGGACACGATCTCTGCTTTGACAAGATGTGCCAAGAAAACCACCTCGCTAAACGTGCTGAGGTGGGACAGTAAAACGATTCGAATAAAGACTTGGCCGTGGTGTGATGTCATGCTACAGAATACGTCAGTAGATTAGATTTGTGTAAATATTATTCACTCTATGGCAATATGTGGAAACTTATTTTGCAGAGCCGGACACTACCTTTGTGTTCAAAATCTTCTATGAAGTACTTGGAGGCGGAACCCGCCTTGCAATGCCGAAGACAATCCGCGCGCTGGACTCGTCGTCATTGAAGCCTGGTTCAGGGGCTACTGAGGGAGTCCTGGATTAGGGGGTGTCCGGATAGCCAGACTATACCTTCGGCCGGACTCCTGGACTATGAAGATACAAGATTGAAGACTTCGTCCCGTGTCCGGAACGGACTTTCCTTGGCGTGGAAGGCAAGCTTGGCGATACGGATATGTAGATCTCCTACCATTGTAACCGACTCTGTGTAACCCTAGCCCTCTCCGGTGTCTATATAAACTGGAGGGTTTTAGTCCGTAGGACGAACAACAATCATACCATAGGCTAGCTTCTAGGGTTTAGCCTCCTTGATATCGTGGTAGATCTACTCTTGTACTACCCATATCATCAATATTAATCAAGCAGGACGTAGGGTTTTACCTCCATCAAGAGGGCCCGAACCTGGGTAAAACATTGTGTCCCCTGCCTCCTGTTACCATCCGCCTAGACGCACAGTTTGGGACCCCCTGCCAAAGTTGGCTCCTTGTTACATTGGTCCTTTTCGCATTCTCGCTAAACGAGGAGAGGTTGCCTACCAGTTGGAACTACCCCCACATCTTTCTCGAGTTCATGATGTCTTCCACGTCTCTCAACTCAGGCGTTGCTTCTCGGATCCCATTCGCGGAGTGGACCACGAAACGCTTGATCTCCAAGATAACCTCACATATCGAGAGTACCCTGTTCGCATTCAGGATCAAGAAGAGTGTGTCACTCGACGTCATAACATCAAGTTTCTCAAGGTTCAGTGGTCTCATCATTCCGAGAGAGAAGCTACTTGGGAGCGTGAAGATCGTCTTCGACTTGAGTACCCCACTTTCTTTCGGCCGACTCCTGAATCTCGGGATGAGATTCTCTCGAGTGGGGGAGAGTTGTCACATCCCTAGTTCCGGTATGACCTAGACTAGCTAGTCATGTGTGCATCATGTTTAAATTTCATTTAAATTTGAAATGGGGATTTGTTAAACCCTCAGAAATCATTTCTAGAAATAACCCAGATAAAAATTGTTCCAAAAAGGTCCAAGAAAATGTTCATGTTGCTCTCTGAAAATATTGGTCAGAGGTAAAATTCAAACAAATATTTTCAGGAGCTCATAAATATTTATTTTGGCCATTTGGAATTAATGCAATACTTATTTGCATTGGATATATATATATGTTATATATTTTATATATGTCCAAAAAATTATGCTAGTTGACGAGGAGCTCTGGAGTAATACCACTAGCTCCTACAAAAATTGGCATAAGTAGATACATTAGTTTGGTATTGTTTTTAAATCAAACAAATGTAAAAATATAGAGAAGGAAACAAAAAGGGGAGAAAACCCACCAGCACTTACCTCCATGTGCAGCTTGGCCTGTCCCAGTGGCCAACAGGCCGACCCAGCCGACTAGCTAGTGCCAGTCATCGTCTCCACTGCGCCAGGAGGACAGGGACGTGTGCCCGCGGCGCGCATGCACGCACGCGTCCGGCCACCTCCTGCCTGTCTGCCTCACCCCCCCCCCCCGTCGCCCTGGACGACGCCACGCGCCGCGCCGCACCTCTCTCTCTCTCTCTCTCGTGGCCTCCCCTCCTCTCCCTTGCTCTCTCCCGCGAACCCCGAGCGCTGCCGTCGCTGCCGTTCGCCATTACCGCGCCCACCGCCACGGCCTCGCTCCTCCGACGTGCCCAAGAGCTCCGCACCGTCTTCCTCTTCCTCGAAGACAAGCCATGCGCCTCAGGAGGCCCTGGAGCGCCACCATCGCCATCGTCTTCGTCACCGGCTGCCCGAGATCGCCGATGACGCTCCGGCCGCACCAGTGCTTCCTCGAGCTCGTTGACGCCTCCGTTGGATCCGCCATGAGCTCTACTTTGTTTTCCCCTCCTCCCTGTGCTCGTTTGCCCCGTCTAGCTAGCTCAACCACCACGCCCGCGAGCACCTCACCGCCGTCCATGTCACCGTCATCGTTCTAGCCCGCTTCCGCCCAAACCAAGTGCGTCACCCTGCTCCTGGTGACGCCAGGAGGCCATAGAGGCACTCCGCAGCCCCTGCCGTGCCCCATAGCTCGATCCTGCCCAAACCCGCGCGCCGGCCGCCGCCCTAAACTTCGCTCCGGTGAGCTCCGGTCATCCCAGCACCTCCTATCTACTCCGCTGGATGCGCGAGAACCCGAGCTACGCCCCGGTGCCCTTAGTCGCCACCCCCTGTCCTGTAATGCGGACGCTGCCGCGTCCAGAGGTCCTTGGCATTAAACTCGCCGGCCCGACGTGCGGGCCCGACCTGCCAGGTGATTAGCTTAAGCTAATCACCACTTAGTTAACATTGAGACACTGACAGTGGGCCCCAGCGCCACTAATTGTAGTTAGATTAGTAAGAAAACCTTGTTAACTAACTGAGTCACTGACGTGTGGACCCCACACGTCAGGTTTGACCTGGTCAACGCTGTTGACCTGCTGACGCAGTGCTGACGCAATAAATGATTTTCTGGATTATTTCTATTTTGGAAATTCCAGAAAATTAGCTAAACTTCAAAAATTCATAGAAATTCAACCGTAGCTCAGATTGAAATAATTTATATATGAAAAATTATCAGAAAAATGCAATCTATACATCTGTACAATTTTCATGCATGAAAACACAACTTATACCTGCTGTATAGGTCAAAACACATGAATGGCATTTATAAGAGCTTATTTTGGAGATGCATTTGAACCTTTGGTTCAAATGGACTTCAACCAAATGACTGCTAGTTGCATTATCTCAAACAACATCACATCTGCATGCCATGTTCATGCATCATATTGTTGCATATGCTTGTGTATTGATTGCTGACACTGTTCCTTCTCGATAGTTCCTGCTCCGGAGACCGATCTAGAATACCTGTCTGAAGAGCAGTGCTCTACTGTTGATCTACCAGGCAAGCAAACCCCCTTGTTCATCCCGATACAATCGTACTCTCTTGCTCCTGCTCTCTTTTATCACATTAGGACAACAACGATTCAACTGCTACTTTATGATGTGGTAGTTGAACCCATTCCTCTGCATGACCTGTCGTTGCCACAGTAAATAGTTGAAACCCACTAGCATGTGTAGAAGTTGATTGAGCCATGTTGTGTTCCTACCATGCATTGCCTGCTATTGCTTAGAGTATGTCAGGTCTGATTCATTGGGAATGAATTGGAGTGCAGTGCTATGTTCTGATGTTGGGAGTTAAGTGTGTGAACACGATTTGGTAAAGGTAGCGGTGAGAGGCCATGTAGGAGTACATGGTGGGTTGTCTCATTGGGACCGTCCTTAAGAACTAAGTTCTATGTAAGTTGTCCAATGACTAGCTACCGCCACACATTGGGCTCCGGGCGCTCCAAGCTCTCTCGACTTATTAACTGACTTGATCTCTGTCCAGGAGTTGCAAATAGTTTTTGGTTTTTGTAGGTAGTGTTAGTAGTCTACCAAGTGGCACCCGACCAGGTGGGCTTGGGACAGACTAGGCACGGTGGCACGGTGTACCAACTGGCACCCGGATGGTGGGCTTGGGAACCATGCTCACATCGTTTGGGGCCGTGAGCAACACCCCGGCCGGATGTCCTTGCGGATGGAACCCGAATAGGCGATAAACCTGGATGAGAGACTTGTGTGGTTAGTCAGGTCGTGGCCGACACCCTCGCTAGGCTTCCGCTTGAAGGTTGCCGAGTACGCGTCGTGTAAACGATGATAAGTCGTGAGAGCGTGTGTGAAGAAGTACACCCCTGCAGGGTTTTCATGATCTATTCGAATAGTCGGGTCTGCGGTTATGGACTTCTTAGATGTTTACGTGGTACATAGACAACTTGAAATGGATACTCTAAAATGCTGAAGACAAGTGTGAGTGCTATGGATGGCCTTCTCGTAAGGAGACGGGAATGAATCCATAGTAGAGTATTGGTGTGTTGATTAGTGGACTCATGTGCACTTTGGTACCTCAAAGGACTTACTCGTAGTCATAGAATAGGATAGCCACTGAGTCAAAGTTGGCTTGCTGCAACTGAACCCCACAATGCCTCCTTGATACTAATGCATGTATGATAGGATCTGATGTAAGTCTTGCTTAGTACCTTTGTACTCACGTTTTCTTTACTTATGTTTTGCAGATGAGACATCTGTCTCACTAGTAGTTCTGCTTGGACTTCAACGATTAGCTTGCTACCCCAGCTACGATCTTGTACCCTTGGGAGGGACTTGTAGATAGTCAGGCTTCTCAGCCTTTTTCATTTGTAGATATCTGTACTCAGACATGTAATGCTTCCATTGCTTGTATGCTCGGAATGATGGGTCATGTGACCCATGTTTGTATTTAATGCTATGT
Source organism: Triticum aestivum (assembly GCF_018294505.1). Taxonomy (NCBI): domain Eukaryota; kingdom Viridiplantae; phylum Streptophyta; class Magnoliopsida; order Poales; family Poaceae; genus Triticum; species Triticum aestivum. Next base: position 226,516,753 of record NC_057800.1, on the reverse strand, counting down.
GGCTCTTCTGGGCCTTTATCTATATGAGTTTGAGTTATGTTGTGATGCCATGTTTTACAGCACATACTTGCATGTTATGCGTACGTGTGACGTGTATTGCTATGTGTGGGATCCGACAACCTAGTTGCCTATCCTTGGTAGCCTCTCTTATGGGGAAATGTAGTCTGGTGCTTCCACTAAGCCATGGTAGTCCGCTACAGCCCGGTTCACCGGAGTCCTGATAGCCCAGCACTACTGCTCCGGAACACTTAGACTAGCCGACATGTGATTCACATCGTTCCTGAGTCTGTCCCTTCGGGAAAATGTCACGCGGTGATTTCCGGAGTCCTGCTAGCCTGCTACAGCCCAGATTTCCGGAGTCTTGTTAGCCCAGTTGCTACAACCCAGATTCACACGCTGATGACCGACATGCTCGATGTTGTTTCATGTATGCCTGTCCCCGTAAGTTAGTACCACTTTGGGTTCACAACTAGTCATATCGGCTCGGGTTCTCTGTCATATGGATGCTAGCGACACTATCATATACGTGAGCCAAAAGGCGCAAACGGTCCCGGGCCAGGTAAGGCGACACCCATGAGAATACTGTGCGTGAGGCCGCAAAGTGATATGACGTGTTACATGCTAGATCAGTGTGACTTAGAATCGGGGTCCCGACACCAGATCAAACTCCCATAGATTGCAAGTCCGGTGTTGACAAGGCAATATCCGGCGGACTAACATCACCTGGACTACGTCGATGAGTTCAGTGTTCTTATCTCCCATATCTTTAACGCGCGTCAGGAGCACCGACAGTTCATCAAACAAGGACCAATCCAGTCCTTTCTTGACCCAGGACGTAAGCCGCAGAGGGGCGCCGGATTGAAACTCGGGAGAAGCGGCCCGTTCCTTACCGCTTGGCTTAGTGATGTAAAACCACTATTGTTGCCACTCCTTGACAGAATCATTAAAGGTTCCCGTTTGGCATCTTGCTCACCATAGTGCCCCCGCACTCGGCGTGCTCGCCACTCACCACCTTGGGATTTACATTAAAGACCTTCAGCCATAAACTGAAGTTTGGCGAAACACGGAGAAAAGCCTCGCACACGACAATAAATGTCGAGATTTTGAGGAAGGAATTAGGGGACAGATCATGAAGATCGATCCCATAATAGTACGATCCCATAATAGTACATGATACTGCAAACGAATGGGTGAAGGGGAAATCCTAGCCCGCGGAAAAAGTGAGGGAGGAATACAACCCTCTCATGGGGTTCCGGAGTGGGGACGATCTGTCCCGCCGTCGGGAGATTGTGGCCGATTTTCTTGGCCAGATACCCGGCCTCCCGAAGCTTTTTGATATCCTTCTCTCGGACGGTAGACGCCATCCATTTGCCTCCTGCTCAGGATCCAAACATCTTTGGAAAACCTTTTGTGGGTGGAGGAGGTGAATGCTTGCGCGTTGGAGCCTGAGCAGAATGGAATGAGTGGGGAAGAAGGTATGGGTGAAGAGTGTGAATTCTTGTCCCTTTATAATGGCGGAAGAGGCGATGCGCCTCCCCCTCGCCTGGTAAAACCTCTTATTCTCCAAGAGTCGTAAGTAATGGCGCGGTTGGGTTACCCATGTCCGTATTGATGAGAATCCCGTGATAAGGGGGACACGATCTCTGTTTCGACAAGACGTGCCAAGAAAACCGCCTCGCGATGTGCGTAGTGCTGGTTGAGAAAAACGGTTCGAATAATGACCGGGCCATGGCATAATGTCATGTTGCTAAATGTGTCGGCAGATTAGATTTGTGGAAATATTATTCTCTCTATGGCGGTATGTGTAACTTGTTTTGCAGAGCCGGACACTATCCTTGTGTTCAAAATCTTCTATGAAGTATTCGCAGGAAGAACCCGCCTTACAATGCCGAAGACAATCTGCGCGCCGGACTCGTCGTCATTGAAGCCTGGTTCAGGGGCTACTGAGGGAGTCCTGGATTAGGGGGTGTCCGGATAGCCGGACTATATCCTTTGGCCGGACTGTTGGACTATGAAGATACAAGATTGAAGACTTCGTCCCGTGTCCGGATGGGACTGTCCTTGGCGTGGAAGGCAAGCTAGGCAATACAGATATGTAGATCTCCTCCCTTGTAATCGACCTTGTGTAACCCTAGCCCCCTCCGATGTCTATATAAACTGGAGGGTTTAGTCTGTAGGACAATATACAATCATACCATAGGCTAGCTTCTAGGGTATAGCCTCTACGATCTCGTGGTAGATCAACTCTTGTAATACTCATATCATCAAGAACAATCTAGCAGTACGTAGGGTATTACCTCCATCAAGAGGGCCCGAACCTGGGTAAAACATCGTGTCCCCTGCTTCTTGTTACCATCCGCCTTAGACGCACAGTTCGGGACCCACTACCCAAGATCCGCCGGTTTTGACACCAACATCCATAGAGGCTATCAGAATTCTCATAGGCTAGACAGCTAGGGTTTAGCCATTACGATCTCGAGGTAGATCAACTCTTGTAACCCCTATACCCATCAAATATAATCAAGCAGGATGTAGGGTTTTACCTCCATTAAGAGGGCCCGAACTTGGGTAAACATCATGTCCCACTTGTCCCTTGTTACCCTCGATCCTCAGGCGCATAGTTCGGGACCCCTTACCTGAGATCGTCCGGTTTTTACACCGACATTGGTGCTTTCATTGAGAGTTTTGCTATGTCGTCAACAGAAGGATCGATGGCTCATCTTGTCATCAGTGACGATGCTGTTTCCTGGGAGACCTTTCTCCCTGGTCAACTTTGCATGTTTGGCGGCTTCTCTCTGCGTGCCAATTTAACTAGTCACCTTGAGCAGATTGACAGCAACGCCCCTGGTCACCAGATCAGGTTCGGAAGCCCGAATTACATCGCTGATATCCGAGGAGATTTGATCTTCGAAGGGTTCTCAGCCTCGGTCGTCGCTCCTCATCTACATGAAGGAAGCCCGTCGGATTCACAATCAGACTCCATTCAAGGATCGACTCTCGTTCCTGCCCTGGCCTTAGATCTAGGGCGGGCCACTATGTCTGAAAACGGGAGGTTAAGCCATGCCGGACTCTCTCTTGTTACGGAGCTCCCTACCGGAGACCCAGAGGTGACCATGCTGTCAACATGTCTGGAATCAAACATGACTCTTTCATCATTGGGGAACCGGACCCATCTCTAGAGACCAACTCTGAACTCTCGAGGTCTGCATCCATTGAGCACGGTCAAGTGGCGTTTACTAGGCCCAGCATAGAAGCATCACGGAAGCATCACTTCCGAACTACGCCCAGCCCGAACTAGGGGCTGAGAGCGGGGAATTTTGCGTCCCGCCCACCACCCACTTAATAGCCACTCGAGGACCTAACCGACATGCTAGACTACGCCTCCGAAGACATCGACGGTATGGAGGACGATGCCGGAGCCGAACCATGCCAAAACCCGCCTATCACCAGGCGTTGGACGGCCACTTCTACTTATGAGGTTTACATGGTGGATATGCCCGAAAAGAAGGATGACGATGGCACTCAAGATCCGATTAAGGACAAGCCCGTCAAGGCGCCACCTAAACGCCGACGTTAGTGGCGTCGCTCATGATCTCGTCTTGAAAAGGATAGTAATACTAGCACCAGAGATAACAACACCCCAGATGATGCCGAAGACCCCAACCACCCCGTTGAGCCTGCATCCGAGCAGGATGAGTGGGAGGAGGGACAAGCTAACCCCAACGAACTTGCTGATCATGAGGATTCAGAAGATAATAATTATCTACCAACCTTCAAGGAGGACGTTAGCCTCGGTAATGAAAATTTCATCTTGCCAGAGGAACCCCTCGAACAAGAACGCTTCAATCGACATCTTATCGCCGCTGCAAGGAGCCTAAAAAGGAAACAACAACAGCTTCAAGCCAAACAGGATACGCTTAACGACAGATGGACCAAGGTCCTGGCCGCCGAAGAATACGTCCTTGAGCACCCAACAAAGAGCTACCCAAAATGCATGCTACATCCACAACTCGATGACATGTCCCTTGACCCAAATCCATCAAGATACCACCATACTGATGAACCAGACCGACCACCACGTGGATGGGACAAAATAGCTAATTATGCCGAATACCAGCCTATCCCCGCTGTAGAGGCAAAGAGGCATCGGCTCCGGTTTACACATATGACTTCCGTCAGGACTTGGACAACAAAGCCGGCCATACCAGATCAATCTACGATTCAAGGCGACACGCTCCGACACGAGATGATGACCATCAAGCCTGGCGCGACAATCATAACCAAGTTTAGGCCGAGAACTGGATACAGACATCATCCTAACTCCGTCATGATGTGGCTTGATATAGAGGTGCTGCACACCCCATGTGCTTTATCGATAAGGTAATGCATCACCAATTTCCAGAAGGGTTTAAACCCGTAAGCATCGAGGCATACGATGGAACTACAAATCCCGCCGTATGGATTGAAGATTTTCTTCTCCACATTCATATGGCTCGCGGCGATTATCTCCACGCCATTGAATACCTTCCCCTAAAACTAAAAGGACTAGCGCGACACTGGCTGAATAAGCCTCTCAGAAAACTCCATTGGTAGTTGGGAGGACTTGGAGGATGCTTTTTGAGATAACTTTCAAGGCACATCTGTCTGGCCACCGGACGCTGACGACCTCAGTCACATAGTCCAGCAACCCAGAGAGTCAGCTCGCAAACTCTGGACTCGGTTCTTAATTAAAAAGAATCAAATCATTGACTGTCCAAAAGCCGAAGCCTTAGCGGCTTCAAACACAGCGTCCATGATGAATGTCTTGCCCGACACCTCGGTGAGGAAAAGCCAAAAACTATGGCAGCTCTTACTGCACTTATGACCCGCTTTTGCGTAGGAGAAGATAGTTGGTTGGCTCATAGAAGCAATAGCACCAGCGACTCCGGCACCTCTAAAGCCAGGGATGGCAATGGAATGCCACGACGTAACAAAAACAAGCGTCGAAACTAGGGATGGCAATTTTATCCATGGATCTGGATACCCATGGATACCCGATCCGGTTGGCCAAGGGTATAGAGCACATTTTTGCTCATGGGTCCGTGGATATGGATACCCACGAATAGCCGGGTTGGGCATGGTTATAGTTTGTGCTCCATGGATATCCAATGGATACCCGTATGACTTGTGGGGCCATATGTCGTGACAGTAGAAAGAGCGAATCGATCAGAAAGGCAGGAAATATGCAACTTGTGCCATGAGCCATATGCTGCAGAATCAACCTCTGGTATGTCACACTTAAGGACTCATCGTATTACTTGTTACCTAATTATGCATGTAGCTTATGTTATCATTTGTGAGTGAATGATTATGAGTTAATTTGATCTTTGGAAATGCTTCATGCTGATTTTCTATGCCCATGGAGCTCCACGGGTATGTGGGTATCCAGCGGGTTTGGGCATGGGCACAAGTTGTGCCCATGGATAATTTGGTTGATGTGAAGAGAGTAGGAAGATGGGTCATGGGTTGGATTTGGACCAGCTCCACCTGCCCCAAACCTGAACCATTGCCATCCCTAGTCGGAACAACAACGAAGAAACTGGGGATACGATGGTAAACGCCGGATTCAGTGGCTCCAAACCCAGACAGCGGAAGAAGACATTCAAAGGAAATAGTGACGGTCCATCCAACTTGGGCAAAATACTAGATAGGCCTTGCCGGATTCATGGCACCCCCGACAAGCCTACGAACCACTCCAACAGAAACTGCTGGGTTTTTAAACAGACCGGTAAATTAAATACCGAACCAAAGGGGAAAGGGCCTCAAAGCGATGATGGTGATGAGCCCCGTCCTCCGAACATAGGGGGACAGAAGAAGCCCCCCCTGAGGTGAAAGCATTGAACATGATATATGTCACACATATCCCAAAGAGCAAGCGCGCACTAAGGGACGTCTATGCCGTAGAGCCTGTCACCCCAAAATTCAACCCATGGTCGTGTTGTCCGACCACCTTCGATCACAGGGACCACTATAGGATCGAAAGTATGTCTAGAGGGGGTTTGATTAGACTACTTGACCAAATAAAAATCTACCCTTTTCCCAATTTTAAGTCTTGGCAGATTTTAGCAACTTAGCACATGTCAAGCAATAAACGTACACATGCAAGTCTAAGAGTATAATAGCGGAATGTAAAACATTTGCATATGAAGGTAAAGGGAGGAGTTTGGAGGGAGAAAACGCAATGTAGACACTGAGATTTTTGGCGTGGTTACGATAGGTGGTGCTATCGTACATCCACGTTGATGGAGACTTCAACCCACGAAGGGTAATGGTTGCGCGAGTCCACGAAGGGCTCCACCCATGAAGGGTCCACGAAGAAGCAACCTTGTCTATCCCACCATGGCCATCGTCCATGAAGGACTTGCCTCACTAGGGTAGATCTTCACGAAGTAGGCAATCTCCTTGCCCGTACAAACTCCTTGGTTCAACTCCACAATCTTGATGGAGGCTCCCAAGTGACGCCTAACCAATCTTGGAGACACCACTCTCCAAAAGGTAATAGATGGTGTGTTGATGATGAACTCCTTGCTCTTGTGCTTCAAATGATAGTCTCCCCAACACTCAACTGTCTCTCACTGATTTGGATTTGGTGGAAAGATGATTTGAGTGGAATGCAACTTGCACTACAAAAAAAAGACACATCCGTGACATTTTGGGCCGAACAAAAAAATTTCTGCCATACTTACGACACTTCTATGACAATAATTGTGACAAAACCTAGTATCATCATAGATGTGGTGGGGTCCTACTTCTATGACAAAAAATCATGAAAAAATGGGCTTTTTGTCTTGGGCGGGCCGGAGACGCAGCTGCATGATATTCTTTGGGTCGTCCATGACGGAAAAAACCGTGGTAGAAGTGAGGGAGCGGAAAATATCGGGGAGTTCCCGGTTGCAGTGGGTGCGAGGCATGGGGCTCTAACTGAACCCGAGCGATTACACTGCAGGCTACGCGTTACACTGAACCCGAGCGGTCGATCGATCCCTCGCTATTAACTAAACTCAAGTGATTCCTTCGCTGCTGCTACTAACTGAAACCGATTGATGTTGCCTCTAGATGAATAGTGAGCGTTGTTGAGGGGTTTGGATGAACAGTTCCTAGTGGGGGTTGGATGAACAGGAACCCGTGGTAGTAGAGGCCGTTGCCGCTGGATGAACAATACCCCGATCGATCGAGCCGGTGGATGAACAGGACCCCATGGAGGGCTGGATGAACAGGACCCCGTGGAGGGTTGGTTGAACAATAGCCGGTGGAGGGCTGGTTGAACAGTAGCCGGTGGAGGGCTGGATGAACAGTAGCCCATGGAGGGGTGGTTGGACAGGAGCCCGTGGAGAGGGCTGGTTGAACAATAGCCGATAGAGGCTGGATGAACAGGAGCCCGTGGATGAACAGTCATAGGTGGAGGCTGGAAGAGGTCGACGGTGGATGAATAGTAGCCTGTGGAGGCAGGAGGAGGTCGACAGTGGAGATGAACAGTATCCCGTGGAGTCCAGTTTTGCGGTACGCCACACCCCTCCCGATGAACAGGACCCCTGTTTTGACCGTAGCGCTCCAACACAAGTCCGTTTCCTCCGTTTTGCTGTACACCACACCCCTCCCAATCAACAAGACCCTGTTTCGATCGTAGGAGGTTCATTTCCTCCGTTTTGCGGTACGCCAGACCCCTCTCGATGAACAGGATCCCGTTTCCATAGTGGCCGGTCGAACACAAGGCCGTTCCCTCCGTTCTGCGGTACGTCAGACCTCGTTTCCATCGGCTATTCCGTCCAAGCCGGTTGGCTCCCGATGAACACGATGATGCATCCTGTTCTGACCCAGCCAGTTGGCTCCCCATGAACATGACGACAATGCAGTTTCTCCGTTCCGACCCAGCCATGTACACGAGCCCTGACCGTACGTATGCGCGAGAAGGCGTTCGAGACCCCGCCCGTATGTATGTACGTGGCCATATTTTCTTTCCTGCACCCTGGCCGCTGTACGTAAGTGTACATGCTATGTGGGAGCCTCTACTACGACACATGAATGCCTCTACTACGACACGTGCCCTTCCTTGCACGGCCACGGTTCATCGCTGCAGCCTGTAGACAGACCGATCGACCAGTATGTACGTACACGTTCGCGACCAGAATGACAATGCTACGTACGCTTTGACCAGGTGGGTCTTGACTGTTAGGCACTTCCTTGCGTGCGAAGATGTAGCTGGTGGGTCCCAGCAGTCAGGGGGCGAATTGTTTTTTGCCCGTAATATGGATGCACTTCCTTGTGTGCAAAGATGTAGCTGGTGGGTCCTAGCAGTCAGGGGGCGAATCATTTTTTTGCCCGTAATTTGGATGCACTTCCTTGCGTGCAAAGATGTAGCTGGTGGGTCCCAACAGTCAGGGGGAGAAAACATTATTTTTCAGGGTAAAAAGGATGCAGTTGCATGCATGCCTCCATGGCTGTGGTTCGTCCCCACCGTCAGCCTCTCACGTACAGTCATCTTCTGATGACTCTCGGTTGTTGACCACGTTGACCACACCGTGCCGAGCGCACCAAGGCTAGTGGATGACGGCGAGGCCCCAGACTGGAATGACCCGAAGATGGGGAAGATGCGGCAGTGGAGTCGCATATGGAGAGGAGTGGGAAACTTGACTGGTTCGGGTGCGCGGCAGCACTGCCGCGGTGCCGCCCACGGGAGACAGGAGCAAGAACAGAGGTTGAAGAAGGATCGCGGCTGTTGGATTAACATCCAACGGTCCAGCTGCTAGAATCATTTGTTGATTAAGTTTACAAAGCCCTGCATACACGTCCGTTTAGTAGGCCCACAAGTCAGCCACCAAATCTGATGGGTACCAGCTGTCAATGGGAGGAATAATTTTATTCGCATAACAAGGAGTCACTTCATTCCGTGCGAAGATACAACCGGTGGGTCCCAGCTGTCAGGGGGAGGAATCATTTTTTCAGCTTAATAAGGAGGAACTTTCCTTGTGTGCGACCATGGACCTCGTGGGTTCCAGCCGTCAGGATCTCCATGTACAGTCCTCTTCCGATGACTCTCAATGGTTGACCATGCCGCATCGAGCACAGCGAGGCGGTGGACGACGGCGAGGCCCCGGATGGGAACGGCCCGGAGATGGGAAGACGCAGCAGTGGAGTCGCAGATTGAGACGAGGAGAAGGGTTATAACTGGTTTTGGTGCGGCGTGGGGCTGCAGTCGGTGGAGAATAATAGGAGGTGTGGAGGGGTGGAGGGATAGCAGAGCCGCTAGCCGCCGGAGGCCGGACCAGGCGGTCCCGGCGACGCTGGAGGAAGAAGACGAGAGATTGAACATGCATGCTGGCCGTTGGATATAAATCCAATGGTTGTGGATGTCATAATCATTTGTTGACCAAGTTGACAACACCCTGAGTAGGCTTCGACCTATTGGCCCACATGTCAGCCTGCAAAATTGTGGCATATATTCAACCCATGTTTTGTCCATTTGCTGGGCTGGGTGAATAAATAATTTCGCATCAATGCGGCCCATTTATATTTTCTAAGAAATCCCAGCCCATTTGCACTTTCTTGAAATACATGAATTAGCTGGGCTCGTTCTATATATAATATTAGGTTAGAACGAGCAATTAATATCAAAAAATAAACCGGAGCGGCACATTTTTTATATATAAAATTAACAAATTAGCGAGTTATTGCTCAAAATAAAAATGAGCGCGTTATTATTACATTGGTCATTAAAATCTTCGCAAGCTTTTTTACGTAATCACCAGAATTTTCCTTGCCTGTGAGTCAAAAACAACGAGGATTTTCCTTCCCAACTTCTGTTAAACATTTACTTTTATAAGTTAATAACACGTGGGATGCTTTTATAATGTATATATAAGTCTCTATAAAATATATGATAATAGTAATAATATAAATATATATAATGTGGTTAGAAGGGAAAATATAAATTGGAGACAACATTATTATTCTTATATATAGATAAATATATTAGATATCTGTGTTTTATTAAGAAAATTACATTGGGCTGCCGATCTTTAAGAAAAAGCCCATAGGCCGGTATGGACCTCAAAAAATAAGTTGAAACCACTGTCTCCGTATGTCGTGGGCTATGCATGTTAAAAAACAAAACCTAGGCCTAGCTGATACTTGTTCGCCCTCTAGAAAAAATGATACCAGCTAGATCCTCGAGCGAACTAGATTAAAGAGGGGGCCGGCAGCGTGACTGAAGAAGCACATCAGGAGCGATTTTTTTCTTCTTCCGTGGATGGCTCTCGATGGCGTTTTTTACTTGCCTCTCCACCATACAACTTGTATTTTTAGCCTCCCAGTCCATGGTGGAGCAGCAGCCCATTTGCTGCGTGGGCCAACCTACAGAAACCAGCACTCGATTTTTCATCAAGCCCCCAAAACAACGAAGTACTATGTTTGTTTTGAGGCCGAAAACATTACGGCAGGGGTTGAGCGCGGGAGGGGGAAGATAGATCAAAAAGATTAAAAAGAGCTGATGCACCATTGCTACCCTAACAAAGCAGGTGCAATTCTTCTCAGGAAGAAGGTGTGCCGTTGACACCCACACGTCAAAAATCCCACAGTAGGCATACTAACAAGTTCACGCACAAGTACAATAGAAAAGGTAAACATTCGTATCAAACTCAGGTTCACAGGACACGTTCATATTCATAGCCAACATTCACAATCAACAACTCAAAAGATTCATATATACACAAGTTCAGCATGTCTATGCATCCAAATGTTTGATAGATCACATGGCAATATTCATAGATAATTCACAAAAAGATTCAGATATACACATGTTCAGTATGTTTATGCATCCAAATGATTGAGATCACAACCAATAGCATCCATGGACGAACTTTAATTACCTAGGGTACAAACTGGTAAATGGTGTTCAGTCGGAGGCACTTCTTGCTAAAATTAATGCTTGTACGAGTAAAGTTTCGAGTACATAAGAGGCAGCACAGACAATCTGAACTTTGCTTGTAGGTTTATCCTCAAATAGTGGCCTCGTGCCGAGGGAGGTTTGAGCAACTTGGCCACTACTTTCATCCAACTAGTTTACTGGCTCATCTTGGTCTTGTAGCACGCCAAAATTCTACATTGGAGACAACAAAGGAGGCGGTTGAGAAAATGAACCACCCAAATTTTTTGTGCAGTTCAACTGAAATGGAGCATCCCTTGCATGCAGACTGATTAAGTGCTAGATGAATATACGCGTCAACCAACTTGTCTGGAATCTTTAGACTCCATGCCATACAGTTTGCTACCATATGTGCCGATAACCAAAAGGCACAAGTTGGGATCAAAGACTATACTGCGTTTTTCTGGGCTATGCGCCAATCAATATTTTTGGCGTTCACTCTCCTAATACTTGGAGTTTGACAACTGGTTGACGCCGGTTGATACTCAAATGGATATAGGCACTTCTTCTTATCAACATTGATGCTTGACTGAGTGAACTTTGGAGTACATAGCAGCAGCATAAGTACCTGTCCATCTGATCTTTTTGTGCAGCTCTACTGAAATCACCCAATTTAATGATTTGCCCGCGAGTTCAGGCTCCAATTTACTCCTTTATGAAATCGGCAAAAAGTAGCACAATACCAAATTACCAATACATATGACAAGCACAATAATCAGGATAAAGACCAGTACCAACCTGTGTGAGGTAGCATATCAATTACTATTTCCTTTGACTGGAAGCCGAGATAAGCCAAGCGACTGACAGCAAAGGAAGAATGCAAGCCCAGATTAGCGACTGATAGGAAAGGAAGGAAGCTGTCAAGACAATGAAGCACCCAAAGTTTTTGTGCAGTTCCACCAAAATCGAGCATCCCTGTTGGCACATATATTGAGAGAGTGAGATTACTGTAACAGTGGGACTAGTTAACGAAATATACACTAACAAATAGAAGCACCCTCATTATCTTAATGGGTAAAGTTAGCAACATAGTAGTCTTGCTTAAAGAGAGGTATTTGTTTAGTTAATCAGTGTCAATTAGCTTAGCACTCAAAGCATTGCCATGTATCATAGGTTGCAAAACTTTAACATGCAAAGATAAAGGAGTTTCTCATGACAGTAGCACGATGCAAATAGAGATGACAGCAAACTAATATGGATGAAGGCCTTAGCCCGGTACCAACCTGAGCAAAAAAGCTTATTCATGTAGTCCCAGAAGAGATGATAAAGCACTCACTGGAATCACTCAATAGTATATATTTTTGTGCACTTCAAATGTATGGTTGAAATCACTCTTGTTTACCGGTGCTGAGATTATATAGAAAGATTATCAAGAACTTCCAGCAGAGTTAAAGCACTGGCTGTGATACAGTTCATTGTATTGTCTTGTGTAGTTCCACTAAAATGTATGATTGACACAACATGATCCCTGTTTGCACAAGTAGGAACAAGGTGAAACCTTCATTAGCTTAGTGAGAAAGGATAGAAAGACATTAGCATATTACTCTAACAGTAGCATCAAATTCATCATGGACAATACGCAGAAGTGGAAGGGCTCCCTGGAGGATCATCTCACATGTAAGGTAGACGTTGCCGGAGCCCTTGAATGGCCTCGACTGAGGCCTCGGCTTTAGCAATATCACCTTGGCAATGTTTATTCTTCTTCCTCCTCCTCTTCATGCTCTGTTTCTCTTTCTCCTCAGTAGTTGGTGAAACCAAGTACATGATTGGCCTTCTATTTCACAATTGGTTTTGGCAGTGAGGGAGTACAAGTGTACTAGAAACAATAGCATAATTTTCTCATGACAGTCACAAAATAGAGATGACCACATGCATTTAATACCATTCTTACCTAAAGGAAGGTTATGGTGCCAATATGGATGATGAGGATTGGAACACAGATCTCCCTTTGTGCAGTTCCACCGAAATGAACCAACTGTTCCATTCTGACATTCCAGTTAAACAGCAAAAAAGTCACTTCTTTTAAGAAGTATTTTGTGCAGTGCACCAAAAGTCACAACAGCAACCAGGTGAAATGGATATCCCTGTTTGCACAAATAGCTACAGAGGAAACAGTCAGAGTCTCAAACAATTACAGGCAAAAACATTTGGCTAAACTTGTCATGGCTTATAACAGTGGCATGGCTTCATTTTACCAAGGGCATTAGATTAAGAACAACTAAATATTTGGTATAAGGGCATGGGACAGTGGGTGCACCAGCAGTCCAGCACCATGTACCTAAACCAGGGCATAAAGTAGTGATTTAGAGTTTGTTGCCCCGAGAAACAAACATCCAAGAAACATATCTGGGTTGGTCCCATTTTTGTTCACTCTAGCCACCTACTCGTATGTTTTTTGGAAATGGAGGTGTGCCCCGGCCTCTGCATCATAATGATGCATGCAGCCATCTTATCTGTGGATAGCAAATCTAGTCCTGGTCACATCACCGTGTATAGCGTTTCCCCTATATTTCCCTTTTCAACCAAGAGACCGGTTGGATGACCAGTTTATACTACTTTCACCCCCTATCCTTCCTTTTTGTACCAAGTCCGATGCACATACTAAATTCCCCCACCCCCACTTTATCTCTTTTTTGAACCAAGTACAAGATTAGACTGCATGAAGTAGATTTACTTCTAACAATAGAAGAAAAAAATAGGTGACGTTGGACCATCCGATCGAGAGGGGCCGAGAGGCAGAAAATGATGCACATGCAGCGACGTAGCGAGCTGGGGAAGTAGAGCTACGGTGGTTTCGAAGGAAGATATACCTGAAGGTCGTAGGGATGTGGATAGGTGGGCGGCAGGAGGTCGGATCGGCCCACACTAGGGCAATAACGAAGGGATCGGAGGACCTCCCGCACTGGTGCTCGGCCAGAGATAACGGTGCGGCCGGCAGTAGGTCTCCTCCCTCGCTGTCAACGACGGCCTAAACGCTGCCCCTCCTCCCCTTCACCGGCGGAGGGGGACATGTCCGGATCAGTAACCAGCGGTCAGGATAGAAAGACAGTGTTTTTTGAAGGGAGAAAGACAATTTTACCACTGCTATCTTGTTTAGATCTGGAGAGGATGAGAGTGTGTGAATAGAGCAACCGTAGCAACCAAGCGCGGAGGCTCCGGCCTGTATAGATGTAGTGGGGTAGTTTTCCTTTTTCACTCCATCAAAACAATCGTTTAAAATTTTGTGCGTGCCAGGTCGTCGTTTTTTTAGTTGTTGATTGTTTTTTGAGATAGCTACCCGCTTATTCCAAGTGGTGTTATGGTGTGCTAGGTTGCACTTTGTATGGTTCAAGTCTGGTACAAGACCCTCCATTAAATGAACAACCACCCCCTCGTAAAAATTGTGAACAAGCCCACGGCTAAAATTATCGGAAACTTGGGCTGCCCCTACATGCATTATTATTTATATTTTCTACTCCCTCCGTTCCTAAATATAAGTCTTTTTAGACATTTCAAATGGACTACAACATACAGATGTATGTAGACATATTTTAAAGTATGGATTCGTTCAGTTTGCTCTGTATGTAGTCACTTGTTAGAATCTCTAAAAAGACTTATATTTGGGAACGGATGGAGTATGTGGGAGTATCCTCAAAATAAAATGTGAGAGTGCAATATTTATTGGGCCCATTTGTAATTGGTGCTAAATTTTGACCAAAGATTTAACTAAGAAAATGTTAGTGCATGTTAACAAAAAATATATATCATTTGATTCGTATTTGAACATAGTTTCCAATGATGTAGGGGCTGTTTGGTTTCCAGCCACATATTGCCACACTTTGCCACACCTCACCCTAGGCAAATTTGACCAAGTTAGGTGGGTGTTTGGTTCTAGCCACACCTTAGACAAGAATTTCTTTATTAGCAATGAACACTACATGTCATAGACACAAAAAGTGTGGCAAGATTCCCTTAGGCAAGCCAAAGTGGGTCTAAGGGGCTGTTTGGTTTCCAGCCACAGTTTGCCAAGCCAAAATTTGGCAGCCATATTTTAGTTGGCATGTGTTTGGTATTTTCCACACTTTGGCTTGCCACACTTTATTGCCCCTATGACCCACTTGTCATAGAGACAATTTTTTTGCCAACTTTTGCCAAAGTTTGGCGTCCAATTTTTCAACCACACTTTGGCTTGGCTACACTAGTCTCCAACCAAACAGACCCTAACAATTTGAGCAACTCAAGTTAGGCAAGTGTGGCAAGTGTGGCAAAAATAATGTGGCAACATAAGACAAACATAGTCACAATCCAAATAGTCCCGTAATTTTTTGTGACATGCATGAACATTTGGTTAGTTAAATTTATAGTCAAAATTTGGCAAGGTCCATCAAATCAACACATACAAGTACCAAAAGGAAAGTCATTGCATGCATGCATGTGTTGTACTCCCTCTGTTTCCAAATATAAGTCTTTTTAGAGATTGCAACAAGTGACTACATACGAAGCAAAATGAGTGAATCTACACTCTAAAATATGTCTACATACATCCATATGTTGTAGTCCATTTGAAATGTCTAAAAAGACTTATATTTAGGAACGGAGGGTGTAACTAATGCATTGGTAAACACAAATTATTGAAATATATGGAGTGCGGTGCTTTGATGTGTTGCGTAACTCATACAAGACCGAGAAGTTTGATTACTACAATGCCCTCTCGCCTTAACCGCACCTGCCTTTGGCTGCATGACAGGTGGGCCACCCACCTGTTGGGCCCACCTATCAGAGACGCAAAGGCAGGAGCAGTAAGTCAATGAAGCTGTGTCCCTCCCTCGCCCATGAGCGTGGTGGCTGGCAGGACTAGGAGAAGCTTTCGTTCGCTACACGCTCTCCCTCCCGCACGCGGTGGACATGCAGCAGTTCAATCGGTGTCAGATGGCCAGAAGCATACTGTAGTACTCCATCATTGTTCGACTTCCCGAAGAGGCGAAGAGCCAAGCGCAGCCCGGACGTTCGTGTGGTAGTTTCATGTGTAGAGTAGTCTAGGATAGCGTGTACCGTGCATGTAAGCTTAAAATCGTTGGGGTCGGCTCCATGATTTTTTTGATTAAAATAATCTTGTGGCCCTACCTGTCATCCTGGTGATTCTAATTTGCACGCTCATCTGGTCAAGACAGGAATATATATTTTAATTTGTGGTGGGGTAAATGTTAGAGGTTGCAGCAAATGGAGTATTGTACGCTGCAGGTCTTTCAGCCAAGTTTAGAGGTAACCATGTGGGGTAAGTGCTATGATGTGTCGCCTCAACTCATACAACAAGGAGAAGCTTGATTTTACTACTACACGCATTCTCCCTCTCCCATGCGCGCGGTGGCTATCCCTCCCGCACGCGATGAACGGACATGCAGAAGTGGATTCGATACTATAGAAGTAGTAGTAACGTCATTGTTCATCTTCTTGAAGAGGCGAAGAGCCAAGCACAACCCGAACGTGGCAGTTGCGAACGCTTGCGTGGCAGTCTTTGTGTAGGGGTGGGGCGTGGTGCGGAGCCTTGGAGCATGCATATAGCCAGGCTCTTGCATGAGACAAAATTGCTATTTGATCCCACTATTGTAGTACTAGTACTTGCTAGTATAGCCTTGTAAACCAGAAAGGAGTATTTGCCTTTCTAGAGATTTCAACAAGTGACTAGACTATACCGCGTGCAGTACTGGCTCAAATCTCAAATCTCATCAACCAAGGCATTTTGTGATTGGAGGAATGTATCTCGTACTTTACAAAACTACCCTAATTAAACTCATGCATTAATTACGTAGTTCTCTCGTTTTCCTCTCCGCCTTGGTCGTGGTTCACAATATTGAGCACTCCTATATGACTAGCCGCTCTATCTACATGCGGGACATCAAAGTATCTGGGCCCGCATGCCATCCACCAAATCACAGGGAGGTGCTACAGTCGAGAGTCACCGGTTGTCCCACCTCGGTGTGGCCATCATGACCCGTCATATATATCACAAAACCCACCTTTACTAGCAGTGGTAAAGTGGCCTCGAAGTTGGACTGGACGAAGCAACCATCATTTCACTGGAACGCTCGTTCAAGCCCTTTCTCCCCTTTCTTGAAGAAAACCTCACTCCAGGCTACTCGCTTCTGCCATTTTTCTTCTGTATCGATGAAGGAAAGGTGGGCGAATCAGTGATGCTGCTATATTTTCATCCCAAGTATCTTCTTTTTGCAAAGCACCGACCGATTCTCACAGCCTATTCTTTTATCGTTTTCATTGCGATTGTGCTTTCCTTTCAATTGCTTTTTGTTTGTCAGTTCATTGATGGATCCTGGAGCACTATCCAAAGAGTTGTTGGCGGACAACCCAGTGGATACAACAATCTCCAGGAAGCAAGCACTGACCAACAAGTTGACCATGTTGGCGGCCCAACCCATGGAGACGAAGAACTCCAAGAAACAAGCACTGGCCAAAGAGTTAACGATTTTGGCAGACGACCTCCTGAAAGAAAGTTGGAAGAACAGCAAGGGCCCCACCGTGCCTACCCCAGAAACTCTAATGGCCACCTATGCGAGGCTCAAGGCCGTGTTTGAGGAGATAGCCACTGTTGAGAAGTAGTATTCCCCTGGCAAGGTGATGGCCCCCATCGAGAACGAGGAGATGGCCCCCGAAGGGATGGGATCCCCCGGTGAGCTGCACAAGGTAAAAAATAATGGCTTACCATAGTTGTGGTTTTTGATTATTTGCAATGTGCTCGCTAATATGTTAGGGTTTTGCAGGTGCCAGTGGACGCCCTTGATGATTCCGATGTCGCGGCCCGTCCCGTGGACGACGCCCCAGAGATCGTTTTCAATGTCGCAGTCCATCCTATTGACATCGCCCCGGAGATCGATTCCGATGCCGCTGTCCATCCTGTGGACATCGCCCCAGAGATCCATTCCGATGTCGCGGTCAGTCCTATGGACATCGCCTCAGAGATCGATTCCCATGCCGCTGTCTGTGCTATGGTCATTGCCCGAGATATCGATGACAAGAAATAGTTGGTCGCACTAATCCTTCAGGCTAGTTTGCATTGCCCTATGTTTAATTACCAGAACAATGCGTGTTATCAAACCATCTTAGGGCTAGTGCACTGTCTTGTGTGGGCTGTACTTGCTACTTTTGTCTGATAGTGAATCATGCAAACCCTCTCCGATTTATGGAAACAGATGTATGCTCACCATCTTTTGATGTAATATATTACATGCTTAGATGTAAGTTTGAACTGTTTATCATATCAGCAGGGCTTGTTTGATGATTCTTGGTGTTAGTAGGCTAGCTACTGTGCCAGCTATTGTACATGCAAAACACTCACCGAAGAGAAACGTTGGGGCTAATGAGCTCATGGTACGCTTATACTTATCCGTCATCGAATGGCCAATAGCCCAAGCTCCTAAAATTGTAGGCTTAGCGACCGATCAGACAATAGTCAACACAGATACATTCAGGCCTCATTTGGTTCATAGGATAGGAAAATCGTAGCAAAAGTACAGAGACGTACAACACAAAATCATAGCAGTACAGAGACGTACTCCCCCCATTCCAAAATAGATGACTCAACTTTGTACTACTAACTTTGAAACGGAGGGAGTACAAATCCTAAGTGGGCTAGTTTGGCCTAGTAGGTTTCAGTGATATGACGTGGTACAGTGCCATCCAGTCTTCGCGTGTGGTAGCATTATTGCGGGTACAGTAAGTTTTCTTGAAGAAGTGGAATTCAACGAAGTCATGATGGTTCCTTCGTCCGACCAACTTACAGCGGGAAAGGTTGGGCTTGCGCTATGACCCGGGTGGACCAGGATAATTTTGTGCATGGCAGGTGGACCAGGATGGTCGACGTCCCACATGTCGGCGAATGGAAAGTATTCTTTTCCGATACAGAGGACGAGCAATGAGTATTCATTGTTTATTTTTAATGAAAGCTATTGTCTCCACTATTATGACAGAGGAGTGTGAAACACGGCAGCCCAGTGAACTTGGCATGTGCACCACTCCCTCCTTCCTCATGTAATACTACCATAGTGTTGACTATAAGATTGGCTATAAAGGTTACAACTTTTTCTCACTTTCTCTCTATCTATTTCCTCTCAAATGTTTTTTACCTTTCTTTTTTAGACACAATTGTTTTTTATGCCTCTTTTTTTAGAATTAGTTTTTTTATACCTAGGAGCGCGTGTAGAGATGGGATCTTGTAGAGCCCACTCCTTGACTTTGTAAATGCCTCTCTATCCTCCACATAAGCGGCCTTATAGGCCAGTATTTTACTGGTACTACTTTCTATGAATGTAGGCAGCTGACGTCTGAAGGGGGAGGGTTTGGAAGCGGTTTGGACTCTCGCATGGCCCACCTCATATTATCACCATATATTTCTTGGTGTCCGTGTGCGGCGGGCGGGCGATCTCTTCTCCCTCCCCCATCTCTCTCTCTTCTCAGCCGATGCCCGCCGAGCGATTAGATTTTGGCTATCAATAGTTTATTCAATTGCAGTCTCACATGTCAGTGAAATTGCAAGATAACGCGTGTCCCTTCTGGTGAGCGGCGTGCGAGCCGGCCTGTCGGGGGTGCGACGCGTACGAGTCATAAGTGTGCCGCCTTTTCTTTTGAACCCACAAAGCAAAACATTTTCGTGCGATCGATCGATACAAATCTATAACAAAATGACGAGGGCGGTGCTTTCCCGCGCGATAAGCGGGCTAGTTTGAGTGATATGACGTGCTACAGTGCCGTCCACTTGCTCCATTTTCTGTAAGCAAGATTTTACACTCTTACGTGGGACGAGTGCGAAACACGGCGGATCTGATTTTGATCGAGGGATAACTGTTCCCTGCCAAATACTGGAGCACTGTTAATCTCCAGCGCTGGCCCAAAAATTTACATCGGCATCTGTCCGAGGACACTGATGGATGTCATCCTATGTTGCCCGCATACCTTTCGACAACTATATGAACTAACAAACAAAATTCGTGCAAACAAAGCAAATTTCAAATTAACCAGATGAAATTCATTACATTTCGAAAACTTTTCCTACAAACTAGACGAAATTCATTACATATTTCGCACAAACCGTACTAAAACCTACTGTAAACCTAATCTAAACGATCGCCGGCGCCCGACCACCATGTCCGGCCATGAACCCGAGAAAGCCGGCGATTGCCTTTGCCTCCTCCTCATCCACCTCGATAACCTCCTCCTCTAGAGCACAAGGTTCTGAAGATTTCCACCTCCACGTCGCCATCAAGCGGCTAATCAGTCGCCGATGTTTATCCCACCAAGCTTGGCGTCGATTGAGTGGAGGAGCGGTGGCCTTCCTGGGACCAGAGCAGCGGCAACCTACCGTGTACTACTCTTCCTCGCTGTTGGCTGCGCCTGCGCACGCTTGATACGTCTCCAACGTATCTATAATTTTTGATTGCTCCATGCTATATTATCTACTGTTTTGGACTATATTGGGCTTTATTTTCCACTTTTATATTATTTTTGGGACTAACCTATTAACCGGAGGCCCAGCCCAGATTTGCTGTTTTTGCCTATTTCAGTGTTTTGAAGAAACGAAATATCAAACGGAGTCCAAACGGAATGAAACCTTCGGGAACGTGATTTTCTCACCGAACGTGATCCAGGAGACTTGGACCCTACGCCAAGGCATCAGAGAGGCGGTCACGAGGGTGGGGGTGCCCCCCTTAGGGCGCGCCCTTGCCTCGTGGGCCCCTCGGAGCTCCACCGACGTACTCCTTCCTACTATATATACCTACGTACCCCCAAATGATCAGAACAGGAGCCAAAAACCTAATTCCACCACCGCAACTTTCTGTATCCATGAGATCCCATCTTGGGGCCTGTTCCGGAGCTCCGCCGGAGAGGTCCGTCACCACAGAGGGCTTCTACATCATCATAGCCTCTCCGATGAAGTGTGATTAGTTTACCTCAGACCTTCGGGTCCATGGTTATTAGCTAGATGGCTTCTTCTCTCTTTTTGGATGTCAATACAAAGTTCTCCCCCTCTCTCGTGGAGATCTATTCGATGTAATCTTCTTCTTTTGGCAGTGTGTTTGTTGAGACCGATGAATTTATGGTTTATGATCAAGTCTATCTATGAATAATATTTGAATCTTCTCTGAATTCTTTTATGTATGATTGGTTATCTTTGCAAGTCTCTTCGAATTATCCGTTTGGTTTGGCCATCTAGATTGGTAGTTCTTGCCATGGGAGAAGTGCTTAGCTTTGGGTTCGATCTTGCGGTGTCCTTTCCCAGTGACAAAAGGGGCAGCAAGGCACGTATTGTATCGTTGCCATCAAGGATAACAAGATGGGGTTTATTTCATATTGCATGAATTTATCTCTCTACATCATGTCATCTTTCTTAAAGCGTTACTCTGTTTTTAACTTAATACTCTAGATGCATGCTGGATAGCGGTTGATGAGTGGAGTAATAGTAGTAGATGCAGAATCGTTTCGGTCTACTTGTCACGGATGTGATGCCTATATACATGATCATGCCTAGATATTCTCATAACTATGCTCAATGCTGTCAATTGCTCAACAGTAATTTGTTCACCCACCGTAGAATACTTATGCTCTTGAGAGAAGCCACTAGTGAAACCCATGGCCCCCGGGTCTATTCTCATCATATCAATTCCATCACTTTAATCTTGCTTTGGTTTTTTACTTTGCCTTTTACTTTTCACTTTGCATCTCTATACCAAAAATACCAAAAATACCAAAAATATTATATCTATCAGATCTCACTCTCGTAAGTGACCGTGAAGGGATTGACAACCCCTAATCGCGTTGGTTGCGAGTAACTATCGTTTTGTGCAGGTATGAGGGACTTGAGTGTGGCCTCCTACTAGATTGATACCTTGGTTCTCAAAACTGAGGGAAATACTTACGCTACTCTACTGCATCATCCTGTCCTCTTCGGGGAAATCCAACGCAAGATCAAGAGGTAGCAAGAAGAATTTCTGGCGCCGTTGCCGGGGAGTCTACGCAAAAAGTCAACATACCAAGTACCCATCACAATCCCTATCTCTTGCATTACATTAGTTGCCATTTGCCTCTCGTTTTCCTCTCCCCCACTTCACCCTTGCCGTTTTATTCGCCCTCTCTCTCTCCCAATCTCCTTCTCTTTCTCCGTTTGCCTTTTTCTCGCTTGCCTTTTTGTTTGCCCGTGTGTTGGATTGCTTGTTTGTCGCGATGGCTCATGATACTACCAAATTGTGTGACTTCACCAATACCAATAATAATGATTTCCTTAGCACTCCGATTGCTCCTCTTGCAAATACTGAATCTTGTGAAATCAATACTGCTTTGTTGAATCTTGTTATGAAAGATCAATTCGCCAGCCTTCCTAGTGAAGATGTCGCTACTCATATGAATAGCTTCGTTGATTTATGTGATATGCAAAAGAAAAAAGATGTCGATAATGATGTCGTTAAATTGAAGCTATTTCCTTTTTCGCTTAGAGATTGTGCTAAAGCTTGGTTTTCGTCTTTGCCTAAAAATAGTATTGATTCTTGGAACAAGTGCAAAGATGCTTTTATCTCTAAGTATTTCCCTCCCGCTAAGATCATCTCTCTTAGAAACGATATTATGAATTTTAAGAAACTTTATCATGAACATGTTGCACAAGCTTGGGAGAGAATGAAATTAATGATACGTAATTGCCTACTCATGGTTTGAACTTGTGGATGATTATACAAAAAATTTATGCCGGATTGAATTTCGCTTCTAGAAATCTTTTAGATTCAGCCGCCGGAGGTACTTTTATGGAAATCACTTTAGGAGATGCTACTAAACTCCTAGATAATATTATGGTTAGTTATCCTCAATGGCATACTGAAAGATCTTCTAATAAAAAAGTGCATGCGATAGAAGAAATAAATGTGTTGAGTGGAAAGATGGATGAACTTATGAAATTATGTGCTACTAAGAGTGTTTCTTCTGATCCTAATGATATGCCTTTGTCTACTTTGATTGAGAATAACAATGAATCTATGTATGTGAATTTTGTTGGTAGAAATAATTTTGGTAACAACGCTTATAGAGGGAATTTTAATCCTAGGCCATATCCTAGTAATCCTTCTAATAATTATGGGAATTCCTACAACAACTCTTATGGAAATTATAATAAGATGCCCTCTGAATTTGAGAATAGTGTTAAAGAGTTTATGAATTCACAAAAGAATTTTAATGCTTTGCTTGAAGAGAAATTGCTTAAAGTTGATGATTTGGCTAGGAACGTTGATAGAATTTCTCTTGAGGTTGATTCTTTAAAGCTTAGATCTATTCGTCCTAAGCATGATATCAATGAGTCTCTCAAATCCATGAGAATTTCCATTGATGAGTGCAAGGAAATAACCGCTAGGATGCATGCTTCCAAAGATGCCTTTATTAAAGCGTGTTCTTCCAATTCTAATGAAAATCAAGATGAAGATCTAAAAGTTATTGATGTGTCTCCTATTAAATCTTTGTTTTTTAATATGAATCTTGATGAAACTGAATATGATCTTCCTTCACCTAGAAGACGTTCTAAAAATTCGGAGTATTTAGATCTTTATGATGAAATTGATGAAAGTGGGATTGAAAGAAATAAAAATCTAGATGTTGCTAAACCCACTATACTGGATTTCAAGGAATTTAATTATGAAAGTTGCTCTTTAATTGATTGTATTTCCTTGTTGCAATCCGTGCTAAATTCTCCACATGCTTATAGTCAAAAGAAAGCCTTCACCGAACATATTGTTGATGCCTTGATGCAATCTTATGAAGAAAAACTTGAGTTGAAAGTTTCTATCCCTAGAAAACTCTATGATGAGTGGGAACCAACTATTAAAATTAAAATTAAATATCATGAGTTTTATGCTTTGTGTGACTTGGGTGCTAGTGTCCCCACTATCCCCAAAACTTTGTGTGATTTGCTAGATTTCCTCAATTTTGATGATTGCTCTCTAAACTTGCATCTTACGGATTCTACTATTAAGAAACCTATGGGAAGGCTTAATGATGTTCTTATTGTTGAAAATAGGAATTATGTGCCCATAGATTTCATTGTTCTTGATATAGATTGCAAACCTTCTTGCCCTATTATTCTTGGTAGACCTTTCCTTAGAACGGTTGGTGCGATTATTTATATGAAGGAAGGGAATATTAGATTTCAATTTTCATTAAAAAAGGGTATGGAACACTTTCCAAGAAAGAAAATAAAATTTCCATATGAAACTATCATGAGAGCCACTTATGGATTGCCTACCAAAGATGGCAATACCTAGATCTATTCTTGCTTGTTATGCCTAGCTAGGGGCGTTAAACGATAGCGCTTGTTGGGAGGCAACACAATTTTATTTTTATTCCTTGCATTTTGCTCCTATTTAGTAATAAATAAATTATTTAGCCTGTTTTTTGGTTGTGTTTTTTGTGTTTAATTAGTGTTTGTGCCAAGTAGAACCGTTGGGAAGACTTGGGGAAAGTCTTGTTGAACTTGCTGTAAAAAACAGAAACTTTAGCGCTCACGAGAACTGCTGTCATTTTTATTTGGAGAGTTATTGTCGTGGTTCTAAGCCTGACAGTAGAGTGGGGGGTAGGTATGGAGAGGCAAGGTCCTAGCTATGGAGAGGTTGTAAGCACAAAGGATGTACGAGTTCAGGCCCTTCTCGGAAGAAATAACAGCCCTACGTCTCGGAGCCCGGAGGCGGTCGAGTGGATTGTGAATGTATGGATTACAAGGTGCCGAACCCTTCTGCCTGTGGAGGGGGGTGGCTTATATAGAGTGTGCCAGGACCCCAGCCGGCCCACGTAGGAGAGGGTTTAAGGTGAGTTAAGTCTGGGGCGTTACTGGTAACGCCCCACATAAAGTGCCTTTACTATCATAAAGTCTACTTAATTACAGGCCGTTGCGGTGCAGAGTGCCTCTTGACCTCCTGGTGGTCGAGTGAGTCTTCGTGGTCGAGTCCTTCAGGCCAGTCGAGTGAATCCTCGTTGGTCGACTGGAAGGCGACCTCTTCTAGGGATGTCCTAGGGTAAGTTACTTGGAACAAGTCCATGACCCTACCCTAGGTACATAACCCCATCATTAGCCCCCGAATGGATTGAGGCTTCGAGTGAAGAAGGAGTTGACGTCGTTTCCGATTAACTTTTGCGCTCTAGTTGTGCGCTGTTCTGGATCAAAGAATCTCTTCGTTGACAGGGAGCAATTTGTCTTCGGTCGACTCGATCCATTCTATTTTTGCGTCGAGTGATCTTTCGAGCTTCGACGATCTCCGAGCGACGGATCGCCGGAAACACCGCATCTGACAGACTGATTTGTTGCTCGCGGATTCCGCGGGGTGCGAAATTTGGGGGGGCGCGCGAAGCGGGGCAGACCGCGGCGTTCGGATGGGACGGGGCATAGACGCCTCGATCTCCGCGCCGCCTTTTTCGCCACGTATCCAGTCCTCATAACTGCTCCCAGATATGATTAGATCGACCGGGCCCACATGTCAGTCACTCGGAAGGGACCTTATAAATGTGCCCGGCGAGGATTTCTGTGCTGCGCCTCAGCATTCTCCCTCTCTCCCTCTGCTTCCTTCCTCCCTGCTCAGCGTGCTCGCTCTCGCCCCCGCACCACTTCCCTTCGTGCATCTCACCGGCGACCATGGCCAAGGAGAAGACGGCGGCGCAGGAGCGTGCCAAGAAGGCGTCGGCATCGGAGAAGGCGAAG
This sequence comes from Triticum aestivum, assembly GCF_018294505.1. Classification (NCBI taxonomy): domain Eukaryota; kingdom Viridiplantae; phylum Streptophyta; class Magnoliopsida; order Poales; family Poaceae; genus Triticum; species Triticum aestivum. The sequence goes on along the minus strand of NC_057800.1, from coordinate 226,491,083 downwards.
GGGAGATCCACCAGCCGCAGAGGGTCCTCGTCCAGATCCCGCCTGCCGAAAGGCTGGGTCCAAGGAGACTGGATCCAGTCGACCATCACGGAGAAGGACCTCCTTGACATGGCCAACGAGGGCTTGATCCCTCACGGAGCTGCGAGGTTGCCGGGGAAGGAGTGGCAGCCACAGCCAGAAGAGGGTGAGTGTGTGCTTCTGGCCACTCATGTTGATCGTGGGTTTTCCTTGCCGCCAAGCATTTTCTTCCGTGGCTTCTTGAATTTCTTTGGAGCGCAGCTCCACCACTTTACCCCAAACTCCATTGCCTATCTTGCTGCATTCGTGTCCATGTGTGAGGGTTTCTTGGGCTGTCGACCGCACTGGGGTTTGTTCAAACGTATCTTCACGTGTCGCTCTCAGACCGTGAAGAAGGCGAGCCCGGGTGATGAGAAGACCCGAGTCGTCCAAATGTGTGGGGGCCTGGGGATTCAGGTGAGGAATAATAGCACCTTCCCGCCCATGTCCTTTCCCGAGTCCGTCAGAGGCTGGCAGTCGACTTGGTTCTACTGTCAGGTCCAGTCGACGCCAGGGCAGTCGAGTGGACTCCCTCCGTTTACCATGGACCGAGTGAACAAGCCCTCCCCTCTGAAGCTGATTCCGGAGGAGAAAGCCGACGTGAAGATGTTGATGGAGCGCGTGGTGCAGTTGGTTCGGGAGGGGGTGACGGGCATGGATCTTCTGGAGGTCTTCCTCAGGCGTCGCATCCAACCCCTTCAATTCCGGAGCCACTGCATGTGGTTGTACTGTGGGCCCGAAGACGAGACTAGAGTCCATCCAGAAGAAGTCGACGATGCCACTCTGGAAAGATGGATGGTAGCCGTTACCGGAAACAGGGACAACCCGCGCGGAGCCAGAAGGATTCCTCCACTCGACCACAACAGCGACCCAAACAAGGTACACTTGCTCTGCTTTCCATTGCGTCCTTGTCGTATTCATTTCTGCTAACCCTGCCGACTGGTCGACTGATCCTTGTTTGGGCACCTGCTAGGCCTTCACCGAGCTGTACTCGATGCCCAATGGGGCACAAGCTTCGACTGAGGAAGGCGAGGCGAGCGGGGGCGAGGCGAGCGGGGGCGAGAGCCAGGAAGAGGAGGAATGGGACTCAGATGCTGCAGGGGATGATGACGACGATGATGATGATGAAGGTGATGAAGATGACATCGAGGACGAGGAAGAAGAGGAGGAGGAGGTCGTTCCACCGCGCTCAGAAAGGCGGTCGAAGCTCGTCCACGACCCTTCGACCGAACGTGGTAAGGGGGTTGTGACCGCCACTCAGTCGACCAAGCGCCCTCGGACCACCTCTCCGGCGCCGACTGAAAAGGCGCCGAAGCAGCCCAGGGCGGCCTCATCGAAGCCGACCAAGCTCCTGCCGAAGATGAAGGTGTCCATCCCCACCATATCAGGGTAATTGTGTTGCTCATATTTTCTTATTCTTGTGCGAACTTTATCTTTGGTCGACGCTGAGGTTAGTCGACTGATCCTTTGGAGTTGCAGTGCTGCTACCTCTGAGACTTCGGCCCGGGCCGATGACCACGAGATGGAGGATGCGGCAACTTCGAACCCAGGTACTGTATTCTTAACACCGTTTTTAGTCGACTGACTCGCGACCTCTGATCTTGATTCTTCTTCGCAGTTCCGCCCCATACTGTTATCGATCTTCCTGACGACGACGAGGATGAAGAACTGCTGGCACGCAGGAAGAGTCGGAAAACGCCCGCCAGTAAGGTGCCTCAGGATGCGACGGCGCCTGAGACTCTGACTGTGGAGGAAGAGAACACCACTCGACACACGGTGTCCTTCGCGAATCCACTGACGAGTGCTCAGCAGCCCTCCCTCTTCACGACTCACCACGTCCCAGAGGACCAAGCTGGTGCAGCGAAGGAGGCAATACGCCAGGCGGGACTCATGATGGAGCAGCTGAAGACCATCCGGGATGCGAGCCAGGCAGCTTATGACGCCAGCTCTGCCCTCCAAAGCAATGTCCAGGTCAGTCGACTGCTGTTTGTTCTGTTGGATGTGCTACCAAAAACTTTTCTTTTCCGGGATTTATATTAGTCACCCACTGGGTGTGTCGAATAAACTCCGTGTTAGCGGGGGCACGCTGAGTGCACCCGCTGGGTGTAGTCCCCAAGGCTAAGGTCGACTGCTGGCAGTCGGCCTTAGGCTTTATGATGTCAATCTTTCTGTCAGTCGACTGGTCGACTGGATTTCACAAACCGGTGGGGGCACGCTGAGTGCACCCACTGGGTGTAGTCCCCAAGGCTAAGGTCGACTGCTGGCAGTCGGCATTAGGCTTTATAATGTAAGTCTTTCTAACAGTCTACTGGTCGACTGGATTTCACAAACCGGTGGGGGCACGCTGAGTGCACCCACTGGGTGTAGTCCCCGAGACTGTGGTCGACTGCTTGCAGTTGATCACAGTCTTAGAGAATGCATCTCGCACACTTTTTTTTGAGGTCGACTGGTCGACTTTGTCTTCAACAGGATTAGTGGGGGCACGCTGAGTGCACCCACTGGGTGTAGTCCCCGAGACTACGGTCGAATGCTTGTATTCGGCTGTAGTCTTAGAAACGTGTGTTTTTCCCTTTTCACTCGGAAGTGAATTATTTTTGACATTTAGTCGATTGGTTCTTCGCAGAAATCTTGTGATCTTGTGACTCGCTACTCAGAACTGGAACAGAAGCATACTCAAGTCGAGCTGAGCTTGAAGCTGGTTCAGGAGAAGCTGACAAAGGCAAAGGAGGAGACCGAAGGTATGTTTGGTGAGACCCTGACGACTGCTTTTCCCCTTGCTTGTTTCAACATCTGATCTTGCTGAGTCTTGCAGGTAAGGTAAGGGAGGCCCAGCAGAAGAAAGACCTTGAGCTAGCTGAGAAGATCAAGCTTGCTGACGAGAAGTTAGCTTCAGTCACCAAGCTCGAACAAGACAATACCAATCTGAAAACTGCTCTTGGGATTGCCAACAAGGAGGTCAGTCGACTGAGAACTGACAAAGCTGCCCTGACCGACCAAGTCAGCAAATTGACTGAGAAGAAAACTGAACTGGAAGCCTTCCTGAGTGGCCTTGCCAAGAAGCTGTTTCTTATGCTTGAAGGTAAATCTCCATGTTTGGCAAATATTTCCAATTGTGGCCTTTTCCATTCGACTATCTCCTTGACTTAGTGATCACCCTTGCAGAATTTTGTCAAAACTTTGAAGAAGAAACCAGCCGACTGGAGCCAAACCTTGACCCCGTCAATTCTCCGGTGAACGACGAAGTTGCCATGGATGTTTTCCGACTGGAGTCTCGTGTTGCAGCTGTCGTGGACTATCTCGCCAGGCTGAAGGCCGCCACATCTCGCATCGACTCGACGCTCTGGCCTGAGGAGACACTTCAGAATGACCTTGAGTCGCTGATGGCCCGCTTGAACACGATCCCTGGTCGAGTGCAGGAGTGGAAGAAGTCCTCGGCTCGGTGTGGTGCAGATGTCGCTCTGTGTCTGGCCCGAGTCCACTGCAAAGATGCACGAGAGGAGAAGCTGGCGGCCCTTCGGGTGGCCAATACCAAGAAGCACGACTTCAGGTCCTTTATGGAGACTTTCCTTGCAGCTGCCACTCGGATCGCCGACGGAATTGACCTTGATGAATTTGTTGCACCTTCCAGCCCTCCACAGGAGGGGTAAAAAACTTCTTCTGGCTCGACTCTTTAAATTTGCCTCGGTATGCCGAGTGGAATTGTAACCGACAAACTTTAACAGGCTTGACGCCTGAGCACTTTCGGTTCCTTTAGATATCGATTCAAACTTGAATTTAGCGCTTGAATATGATTGCCTTCGGCTCAAAATGTCTTTTGCAGGTTCAAAGCAAGGTGCCTGTGCTTAGGCGAGCGCTTGGACTGCAGCTAAGCCTCCGAGTGAGAGGGTCGCTCTTCACTCGGTAGGATTTTTGTAACTTAGGCGAGCGCAGGACTGCAGCTAAGCCCCGAGTGAGAGGGTTGCTCTTCACTCGGTAAGATTTTTATAACTTAGGCGAGCACGAGGCTGCAGCTAAGCCTCCGAGTGGAAGGCTGGCTTACCACTCGGTAGGATTTTGATAACTTAGGCGAGCACAGGACTGCAGCTAAGCCCCCGAGTGAGAGGGTTGCTCTTCACTCGGTAAGATTTTTATAACTTAGGCGAGCACGAGGCTGCAGCTAAGCCCCCGAGTGAGAGGATTGCTCTTCACTCGGTAGGATTTTGATAACTTAGGTGAGCACGAGGCTGCAGCTAAGCCCCCGAGTGAGAGGATTGCTCTTCACTCGGTAGGATTTTCACAACTTAGGCGAGTGCTTGGACTGCAGCTAAGCCCCCGAGTGGAAGGCTGGCTTACCCCTCGGTAGGATTTTGATAAACTTAGGCGAGCATGAGGCTGCAGCTAAGCCTCCGAGTGGAAGGCTGGCTTACCACTCGGTAGGATTTTCACAACTTAGGCGAGTGCTTGGACTGCGGCTAAGCCCCCGAGTGGAAGGCTGGCTTACCACTCGGTAGGGATTTTGATAAACTTAGGCGAGCACGAAGCTGCAGCTAAGCCCCCGAGTGAGAGGATTGCTCTTCACTCGGTAGGATTTTTATAACTTAGGCGAGCACGAGGTCGCAGCTAAGCCTCCGAGTGGAAGGCTGGCTTACCACTCGGTAGGATTTTCACAACTTAGGCGAGCACGAAGCTGCAGCTAAGCCCCCGAGTGAGAGGATTGCTCTTCACTCGGTAGGATTTTTATAACTTAGGCGAGCACGAGGTCGCAGCTAAGCCTCCGAGTGGAAGGCTGGCTTACCACTCGGTAGGATTTTCACAACTTAGGCGAGTGCTTGGACTGCAGCTAAGCCTCCGAGTGGAAGGCTGGCTTACCACTCGGTAGGATTTTGATAAACTTAGGCGAAACGGATTCGCAGCTAAGCCTCCGAGTGAGAGTCTGGCTCACCACTCGGTAGGATTTTTACAAACTTAGGCGAAACGGATTCGCGGCTAAGTCACCCACTGAGGGGGAGTTTTTATGTGGACAAAAATAAAAAGTGATGACACTATTATTTCTAAACCCATGAACTACAGAAGTACTTTATTGCAACTCATCCGAGTGATAAAACTTAAGTGTAAAATGGGCGGAGTAGCTCGGCGTTCCAAGCTCGGGGCTCGTCGATATTATGCTCGACGTTGTAAAGACGGTACGCCCCGTTGTGGAGAACCTTGGTGACGATGAAGGGGCCTTCCCAAGAAGGAGCAAGCTTGTGTGGTTTGTGCTGATGCACTCGGAGAACCAAATCTCCTTCCTGGAAGGCTCGACCTCTCACATTTCGGGCGTGGAAACGGCGTAGATCTTGTTGGTAGATGGTCGACCGGATCAGAGCCATCTCCCTTTCTTCCTCTAAAAGGTCGACTGCGTCCTGCCGCACTTGTTCAGCTTCTGCTTCGTTGTAGATTTCGACTCGAGGAGCATTGTGGAGAAGATCACTCGGCAAGACTGCTTCGGCTCCATAGACCAAGAAGAATGGAGTTCTTCCGGTCGACCGGTTGGGTGTGGTCCGCAGTCCCCAGAGTACAGATGGAAGTTCGTCGACCCAAGCCCCAGCCGCGTGTTTGAGATCACGCATCAGTCGAGGCTTCAGTCCCTTGAGAATCAGTCCATTAGCTCGCTCTGCTTGTCCATTCGACTGCGGATGGGCGACTGATGTGTAGTCGACCCGTGTGCCCTGGGAGTTGCAGAAGGTTCTGAATTCCTCTGAGTCAAAGTTCAACCCGTTATCCGTAATGATGCTGTGCGGGACTCCATATCTGAATATTAGTTCCCTGATGAAGCTAATAGCAGTACCGGTGTCGAGGCTCTTGATTGGTTTAGCCTCGATCCACTTGGTGAACTTGTCGACTGCCACCAGTACATGAGTGAAGCCACTTCGTCCTGTTCTCAAAGGGCCGACCATGTCCAGCCCCCAGACTGCAAAAGGCCAGACGAGTGGGATGCTCTTCAAAGCTGACGCAGGCTTGTGCGACATGTTCGAGTAGAACTGACATCCCTCGCACTTATCCACTATCTCCTTTGCCATCTCATTCGCCTTGGGCCAGTAAAATCCGGCTCGGTATGCTTTGGCCACGATGGTCCGGGAGGACGCATGATGACCACAGGTCCCCGAGTGAATATCATTGAGGATGAGTCGACCTTCTTCTGGTGTTATGCACTTCTGACCGACTCCAGTCGTGCTCTCTCTGTATAATTGTCCTTTGATGACGGTAAAGGCCTTAGATCGACGGACGATCTGTCGAGCCTCTTCCTCATCCTCCGGAAGCTCTTTCCTCAAGATATATGCGACATACGGAATCGTCCAGTCGGGAATGACTACCAAAACCTCCATGATCAAGTCGACCACCGCTGGGACTTCAACTTCAGTCGGATCTGTGGCACTCTTGGGCTGCGGAGTTTCTTCGGTGAATGGATCTTCTTTGACTGACGGAGTATGTATATGCTCCAAGAACACACCACTCGGAATGGCTTCTCTCTTGGAACCTATCTTTGCTAGATCATCAGCTGCTTGATTTTTCAGTCGGGGTATATGATGGAGCTCCAACCCCTCGAACTTTTTCTCCAGCTTCCTCACTGCACTGCAGTATCCAGTCATGGCTGGGCTTCTCACGTCCCACTCTTTCATCACCTGATTGACCACTAAATCTGAGTCGCCATAGACCATTAGGCGACGGACGCCGAGTGAAATGGCCATGCGCAACCCATACAGGAGGGCCTCATATTCTGCCTCATTGTTGGAGGAATCAAAGTGAATCTGGAGCACATATCTGAGCTTATCTCCTCTGGGGGAAACCAGGACAACCCCAGCACCGGAACCATTCAACATCTTAGAACCATCGAAAAACATGGTCCAATGCTCCGAGTGAACTTCAGTCGGCTGCTGCTGTTCGATCCACTCAGCGAGGAAATCTGCTATTGCCTGGGACTTAATGGCTTTCTTTGCCTCAAACTTGATATCAAGGGGAAGAAGTTCAATCGCCCATTTGGCCACTCGACCAGTTGCATCTCTGTTGTGCAAAATCTCTGATAGTGGAGCGTCGCTGACGACTGTGATTGAATGGTCAGAGAAATAATGAGCAACCTTCTTTGTGGTCATGTATATTCCATACACAAGCTTCTGATAATGAGGATATCTCTGCTTGGATGGAGTCAAGACTTCAGACAAATAATACACTGGGCGCTGAACTTTGAGAGCTTTTCCTTCTTCTTCCCGCTCGACCGTTAGCACAGTACTGACGACTTGTCCTGTGGCTGCAATGTAGAGCAACAGAGGCTCTTTGCTGATTGGAGCAGCAAGCACCGGCTGGGTGGAGAGCAGAGCTTTTAGCTCGGCAAACGCTGCATCAGCTTCTGGAGTCCACTCGAACTTGTCAGCCTTCTTCATCAGTCGGTAAAGAGGCAATGCCTTTTCACCGAGTCGTGAGATGAATCGACTTAATGCGGCCAAGCATCCAGTAAGCTTCTGGACATCGTGCACTCGCACAGGGCATTTCATTCGGAGAATAGTGCCAATCTTTTCTGGGTTGGCGTCGATTCCCCGTTCGGAAACGAGGAAACCGAGTAACTTGCCACCAGGAACTCCAAATGAGCACTTTGATGGATTGAGCTTGATATCATACCTTCTGAGGTTGGCAAATGTTTCGGCGAGGTCAGCGAGCAGGTCGGAACCTTTTCGTGACTTGACAACAATATCATCCATATAAGCTTCCACATTCCGACTGATTTGAGTGAGTAGACACTTCTGGATCATTCGCATAAATGTGGCTCCGGCATTCTTGAGGCCGAATGGCATGGTGATATAGCAGAAGCACCCGAATGGAGTGATGAAAGCTGTTTTTACTTCATCGGGCCCATACAGACGGATCTGGTGGTACCCGGAGTAAGCATCTAAAAAAGACAACCTCTCGCATCCCGCGGTCGAGTCAACAATTTAATCTATGCGAGGGAGAGGAAAGTGATCTTTCGGGCAGGCCCGGTTGATGTGCTTGAAATCAATGCACATTCGGAGCGACTTGTCCTTCTTAGGAACCATGACGACATTAGCGAGCCACTCGGAGTGGAATATCTCTCGGATAAATCCTGCCGCCAACAGTCGAGCCACTTCTTCACCGATGGCCTTTCTCTTCTGGACGGCGGACCGCCGAAGATGTTCTTTGACTGGCTTTGCAGACGAGTCGACTCTTAGGCGATGCTCAGCCAGTCCCCTGGGAACACCTGGCATGTCAGCGGGCTTCCATGCAAAAATGTCCCAGTTCTCACGGAGGAACTGGATGAGCGCTTCTTCCTATTTTGGGTCGAGTGTTGTGGAGATGCGGGTCGGAGCTGCTTCGGGGTCGGTCGGGTGAATGTGAACAGGCTTCGTCTCACCGGACGACTGGAATGCAGATTCTGTGGCGGGCTTCTTGGATCGCAGCAAGTCACTCGGATCTGCGTTTTGCTTGTATCCTTCGAACTCGACCGCTGTCACTTGGGAATCGGCAATTTTGGAGCCCTTCTGAAAGCACTCCTCTGCCTTTTTCCTATCACCGGTGACAGTGATCACACCTTTGGGACCGGGCATCTTCAATTTGAGGTACACGTAACATGGTCGAGCCATGAACCGTGCATAGGCTGGTCCCCCCAAAATGGCATGATATGCACTTTGAAAATCCACGACCTCAAACGTCAACTTTTCTTTGCGAAAATGCTTTGAATCGCCAAACACTACGTCCAAAGCTATCTGGCCGAGTGACTCGGCCTTCTTCCCTGGTATAACTCCATGAAAGCTCATGTTACTAGTGCTCAGTCGGGACATCGGAATGCCCATACCTTTCAGTGTGTCTGCATATAACAGATTCAGCCCACTCCCACCGTCCATCAGCACCTTTGTCAGTCGAGTGCCTTCGACAACTGGATCGACCACCAAAGCTTGCCTCCCAGGGGTGGCAATATGAGTCGGGTGATCAGATTGGTCGAATGTGATGGGTGTTTGAGACCACTTCAGATAATTTGCCTTTGCCGGGGCAACCATGTTAACCTCTCGGTTAATCACTTTCAGTCGACTTCTGCTTTCCACATCTGCGAAGATCATCAGAGTGGAGTTGATATGCGGATATCCTCCCTCACTGTCCTCTTTGTCTTCGGCCTTGTCCGGCTCCTTCTCCTTGTCCTTAGACTGTTTTCCCTGAAACTGCTGGATCAGGAGTCGACATTGGCGAGTGGTGTGCTTTGGGTAAATGATATTCCCCTCTTCATCTTTCTTCGTGTGAATATGACACGGCATATCCATCACGTCGTCCCCTTCTTTATCCTTTACCTTCTTGGGGTTCCAGGATCCTTTTGGTTTCCCCTTAAACTTTCCTTGAGTCACGGCCAGAGCCTCTCCAGGAGCTGCCGGTTCAGCCTTCCGCTTCTGTTTCCGACTGGTGTTTCCTTTTTCCGACTGACTCGGCTTGTGCTTGCCGCTTCGGAGTCGGTCTTCTTCTTCGCCGTTGGCGTACTTGGTAGCAATCTCCATCATCCGACTCAAGGTAATGTCACCGGTTCGACCAAATTTCAAACTCAGTTCTCTGTTCTTGACACCATCTTTGAAGGCGCATACTGCCTGATGGTCAGAGACATTTTCCACAGTGTGGTGCAAAGTGATCCACCTCTGAATATACTCTCTGAGAGTCTCATTGGTTTTCTGCACGCAGCTTGCAACTCTGTCAATCCCGCTGGTCGCTTGCAAGTCCCTTCGAACGTTCTGACGAACACTCGGGACAGATCTTCCCAAGTGTAAATGCTGCTAGGAGGCAATTGAGTCAACCATGCCCTGGCAGAACCTTCCAACATGAGGGGCAAATGCTTCATGGCCACCTCGTCGTTCCCCCCACCGATCTGAACTGCCACTCGGTAGTCTTCAAGCCAAGTTTCAGGCTTAGACTCACCAGTGAACTTGCTGACTCCTGTTGCCAACCTGAAATTGGGGGGGATAACTGCGGCTCTGATAGCTCTGCTGAAACATTCAGGACCAGAAACATGTACTCGACTGCTCGTGGGCACATCTCTGTCGAGTGCGCCTCGATGGGCTCTGTTCCGGTCGACCAACCCTTGCACGATAATGGATCGCGCGTCGAAGCCTGGCTCTCTAGGGTCAACTGGAACCCTACGCCCTGTACTGTACTGATGCCTATCATCTGGCTGCCGAGGAGCGTAAGACCCACCCCTCGGAGGGGAATAGGGCACTCGACGCCTATCATCTCGATCGAGTCTGTCGCCATATTGATCTCGCCGATTCTCACGCCCTTCGCGCCGCGGAGGCGATCTGGGGCTGTGAGCCGACTGAACCGTATTCACAGTGACAGATCGACTGTGAATTCTGTTGCGCGACTGAGACACGGCTGAATTCTGATCTCCTGCTGCCCGGAGCAGATCCCTGATCTGCAGCAAACCTCTGCCAGCCTCTGACTGCGAAGGCTGAATGGACTCTGCTATACGGGTCGCAGCTGCTAAATTCTGAATTGGGGTTCGATATACCTGAGTCGGCGGGAAGAGTTGACGTCGACTGGTGTCGGGAACTCGTTGCCGCGCGCGCTCGTCGAGTGCTCGCTGAAGGTTCTCCAGTCGAGTACGCTCGGCCAAATTGGCCAGACGCGCCTCCTCCAAGGCACGAGCCTCGGGGGTTTCTCCTGCGATGGGAATACGCAGGGGATCCTCGTTCCTGCGGCGAAGCTCTTCTCTTTGCAGAGAGTCGAGTGGCTCGGGCTGGTACTCTTCGTAGCCTCGTGCAGGGTCGCCGCCGTCGCCTGCTCCACCACCACGGGCGAAGCCAGGAGGACTGTGGGGCCCGTCGACCATCAAGATTTCCGCCGCTGGATCACTGCTTCCGCACTCGGATGCAGTCTCTCCGGAGCCAGTCGACTGATCGAACAAGCCGTAGAGAGATTCGTTGGGATCGATTGCCGCAACTTGTGTAGTGGCCGACTGGCGAGCCACCGCGTGACTCACCCATCGCTGAAGCCTCGACCGGCCTGAGCGCTTGCGCTGGCGGGAGACCGGGAGGGTGGAAGATGGAGGAGCCGACCGATACTGGGTCGATGGTTGCCGCAGCAGAACGCCGCGGACACATGCGCGAAAATGCGTCGCACCGCGGACGGGGAGCGCATCTACGTCGAGTGGAGCCTCCTGGAGCCATGCGGAGTCGTCGGCGATGAAGGCGAGAGCGCCGAGACGGATCTCTTGACCCTCGACCAAAATTCCAGCAGACACCATGATGAAAGTACTCGGAAGAATCGCAACTTCTCCACAAAATCGCTAAAACACCTGCCCCAAGGTGGGCGCCAACTGTCGTGGTTCTAAGCCTGACAGTAGAGTGGGGGGTAGGTATGGAGAGGCAAGGTCCTAGCTATGGAGAGGTTGTAAGCACAAAGGATGTACGAGTTCAGGCCCTTCTCGGAAGAAGTAACAGCCCTACGTCTCGGAGCCCGGAGGCGGTCGAGTGGATTGTGAATGTATGGATTACAAGGTGCCAAACCCTTCTGCCTGTGGAGGGGGGTGGCTTATATAGAGTGCGCCAGGACCCCAGCCGGCCCACGTAGGAGAGGGTTTAAGGTGAGTTAAGTCTGGGGCGTTACTGGTAACGCCCCACATAAAGTGCCTTTACTATCATAAAGTCTACTTAATTACAGGCCGTTGCGGTGCAGAGTGCCTCTTGACCTCCTGGTGGTCGAGTGAGTCTTCGTGGTCGAGTCCTTCAGGCCAGTCGAGTGAATCCTCGTTGGTCGACTGGAAGGCGACCTCTTCTAGGGATGTCCTAGGGTAAGTTACTTGGAACAGGTCCATGACCCTACCCTAGGTACATAACCCCATCAGTTATATTTAGTTAATTCTTTTTGTAGATGATTAATAGATAAATTCCTCGCATCCCGAAATTTATTTTAGAATTTTTGGGGTTCTAGATCTTGCGCTAGCTACAGATTACTACAGACTGTTCTGTTTTTGACAGATTCCGTTTTTCGTGTGTTGTTTGCTTATTTTGATGAATCTATGGCTAGTAAAATAGTTTATAATCCATAGAGAAGTTGGAATACAGTAGGTTTAACACCAATATAAATAAAGATTGAGTTCATTACAGTACCTTGAAGTGGTCTTTTTTTTCTTTCGCTAACGGAGCTCACGAGTTTTCTACCTTAAGTTTTGTGTAGTGAAGTTTTCAAGTTTTGGGTAAGGAGTTGATGGATTATGGAACAAGGAGTGGCAAGAGCCTAAGCTTGGGATAATCTAAGGACACCTAAAAGCCAAAGCTTGGGGATGCCCCAGAAGGCATCCCCTCTTTCGTCCACTTCTATCGGTAACTTTACTTGGAGCTATATTTTTATTCACCAACATGATATGTGTTTTTCTTGGAGCATCTTGTATTATTTGTGTCTTTGTGTTTTAGTGTGCCACAATCATCCTTGCTGTACACACCTTTTGAGAGAGCCATACATGAATTAGAATTTGATAGAATACTTTATGTGCTTCACTTATATCTTTTGAGCATTATAATTTTGCTCTATGTGCTTCAATTATATCTTTTGAGCTAAGTAGTTTTGCTCTATGTGCTTCACTTATATCTTTTGAGCGCTATAATTTTGCTCTATGTGCTTCACTTAGATCTTTTAGAGCACGGTGGTGGATTTGTTTTAAAGAAACTATTGATCTCTCATGCTTCACTTAAATTATTTTGAGAGTCTCTTAATAGCATGGTAATTTGCTTAATAATAATATGCTTGGTATTCAAGATTTGTGAAACTTTCTTTTGAGTGTATTGAATACTAAGAAAAGATTGAAGCATGATAATTGTTTTGAGATATGGAGGTGATAATATTAGAGTCATGCTAGTTGAGTAGTTGTGAATTTAAAGAATACTTGTGTTGAAGCTTGTGATTCCCGTAGCATGCACGTATGGTGAACCATTATGTGATGAAGTCGGAGCATGATTTATTTATTGATTGTCTTCCTTATGAGTGGCGGCCGGGGATGAGCGATGGTCTTTTCCTACCAATCTATCCCCCTAGGAGCATGCACGCAATACTTTGCTTTGATAACTTGTAGATTTTTGCAATAAGTATATGAGTTCTTTATGACTAATGTTGAGTCCATGGATTATACGCACTCTCACCCTTCCACCTTTGCTAGCCTCTCTAATACCACACACATTTCACCGGTATAATACACCCACCATATACCTTCCTCAAAACAGCCACCATACCTACCTATTACGGCATTTCCATAGCCATTCTGAGATATATTGCCATGCAACTTTCCACCATTCTGTTTATTATGACACACTCCATCATTGTCATATTGCATATCCCGGTACACCGCCGGAGGCATTCATATATAGTCATATTTTGTTTGAAGTATCGAGTTGTAATTTTTGAGTTGTAAGAAACATAAAAGTGTGATGATCATCATTATTAGAGCATTGTCCCAGTGAGGAAAGGATGATGGATACTATGATTCCCCCACAAGTCGGGATGAGACTCCGGACGAAAAATAAATAAAAGAGGCCAAAGAAGCCAAAAAAGAGAAAGAAAAGAGGCAATAAAAATAAAGAGAAAAGGCCCAAAAAATAAAAAAATGAGAGAAAAAGAGAGAAGGGACAATGTTACTATCCTTTTACCACACTTGTGCTTCAAAGTAGCACCATGATATTCATAGTAGAGAGTCTCTCATGTTATCACTTTCATATACAAGTGGAAATATTTCATTATAGAACTTGGCTTGTATATTCCAATGATGGGCTTCCTCAAATTTCCCTAGGTCTTCATGAGCAAGCAAGTTGGATGCACACCCACTTAGTTACTTTTTGAGCTTTCATATACTTATAGCTCTAGTGCATCCGTTGCATGGCAATTCCTACTGACTCACATTGATATCTATTGATGGGCATCTCCATAGCCCGTTGATATGCCTAGTTGATGTGAGACTATCTTCCCCTCTTTTTGTCTTCTCCACAACCACCATTCTATTCCACATATAGTGCTATATCCATGGCTCATGCTCATGTATTGCGTGAAGATTGAAAAAGTTTTGAGAATGTCAAAGGTATGAAACAATTGCTTGGCTTGTCATCGGGGTTGTGCATGATTTAAATATTTTGTGTGGTGAAGGTAGAGCATAGCCAGACTATATAATTTTGTAGGGATAACTTTCTTTAGCCATGTTATTTTGAGAAGACATAATTGCTTTGTTAGTATGCTTGAAGTATTATTATTTTTATGTCAATATAAACGTTTGTCTTGAATCTTTCTAATCTGAATATTCATATCACAATTAAGAAGATTTGCATTGAAATTATGCCAAGTATCACTCCGCATCAAAAATTCTATTTTTATCATTTACCTACTCGAGGACGAGCAGGAATTAAGCTTGGGGATGCCTGATACGTCTCCAACGTATCTATAATTTTTGATTGCTCCATGCTATATTATCTACTGTTTTGGACTATATTGGGCTTTATTTTCCACTTTTATATTATTTTTGGGACTAACCTATTAACCGGAGGCCCAACCCAGAATTGATGTTTTTTGCCTATTTCAGTGTTTCGATGAAACGGAATATCAAACGGAGTCCAAACAGACTGAAACCTTCAGGAACGTGATTTTCTCACCGAACGTGATCTAGGAGACTTGGACCCTACGCCAAGGCATCAAAGAGGCGGTCATGAGCGTGGGGGCGCCCCCCTTAGGGCGCGCCCCCTGCCTCGTCGGCCCCTCGGAGCTCCACCAACGTACTCCTTCCTCCTATATATACCTACGTACCCCAGACGATCAGAACCGGAGCCAAAAACCTAATTCCACCGCCACAACTTTCTGTATCCATGAGATCCCATCTTGGGGCCTGTTCCGGAGCTCCGCCGGAGAGGGCCGTCATCACGGAGGGCTTCTACATCATCATAGCCTCTCCGATGAAGTGTGAGTAGTTTACCTCAAACCTTCGGGTCCATGGTTATTAGCTAGATGGCTTCTTATCTCTTTTTGGATCTCAATACAAAGTTCACCCCCTCTCTCGTGGAGATCTATTCGATGTAATCTTCTTCTTTTTGCGGTGTGTTTATTTTGACCGATGAATTGTGGGTTTATGATCAAGTCTATCTATGAATAATATTTGAATCTTCTCTGAATTCTTTTATGTATGATTGATTATCTTTGCAAGTCTCTTCGAATTATCCGTTTGGTTTGGCCAACTAGATTGGTAGTTCTTGCCATGGGAGAAGTGCTTAGCTTTGGGTTTGATCTGGCGGTGTCCTTTCCCAGTCACAGAAGGGGCAGCAAGGCACATATTGTGTCGTTGCCATCGAGGATAACAAGATGGGGTTTATTTCATATTGCATGAATTTATCTCTCTACATCATGTCATCTTGCTTAAAGCGTTACTCTGTTTTTAACTTAATACTCTAGATGCATGCTGGATAGCGGTCGATGAGTGGAGTAATAGTAGTAGATGCAGAATCGTTTCGGTCTACTTGTCACGGACGTGATGCCTATATACATGATCATGCCTAGATATTCTCATAACTATGCTCAATTCTGTCAATTGCTCAACAGTAATTTCTTCACCCACCGTAGAATACGTATGCTCTTGAGAGAAGCCACTAGTGAAACCTATGGCCCCCGGGTCTATTCTCATCATATCAATCTCCATCACTTTAATCTTGCTTTGCTTTTTTACTTTGCCTTTTACTTTTCACTTTGCATCTCTATACCAAAAATACCAAAAATATTATATCTATCAGATCTCACTCTCGTAAGTGACCGTGAAGGGATTGACAACCCCTAATCGCGCTGGTTGCGAGTAGTTATTGTTTTGTGCAGGTATGAGGGACTTGAGCGTGGCCTCCTACTGGATTGATACCTTGGTTCTCAAAACTGAGGGAAATACTTACGCTACTCTGCTGCATCATCCTTTCCTCTTCGGGGAAATCCAATGCAAGCTCATGAGGTAGCAACGCTCGCAGGCTTCATGGTAGTGGCGGCGGAGGGCGGCCGAGGGGGAGCCGACGATTTCGTTCCTCTACTCCTGCGATAGTACGTCCAAGAGAGCTTTGGAGTGCGCCCAAAGCGGAGCCGCTGATGTCCTTCATCTGCTCCTGCGACAGTACATCCAAGAGAGCTTTGGAGCGCCAGTAGGTCATGGTTGGAGTGGTGCCGACAAAAGGAAGGGACTGGAGGAGAATGAGTGTGGGTATTTGGCTATGGCTGGTAGCTGGGGCTCAAGTTAATATAGCGGGCGAATGGCAATGAGCCGCGGCAGACGGATGGACGGCTGGCACCGGAGTAGGTTCTTCAGGCGTGAATGAGGATGCTGCTTCAGTGACTTTACCGAAGGTGCGTTTGGTCACTGACATGTGGGCCCAACGGGCATCTGGCCCGCAAGTCAGTGACACATCAAGTGCACCTGTAGTTAAGTCTGGTGAATGCGGCATTGATGTTCTGGAGAGACGGTGACCGTTTCAGGCGGGAAGCGTGCGCTAGCGATGGAAGGCGTTTTGGTAGGCCAGGGCGGTCAGGCGCTGGCATGGTGGTAAAATGTGAACTCATGGATGACGAGCCTTTGAAGTGTATGCGGAACGTATTGACAACCAGGCATCCATGCAACTGGTCTTGTCGCCAGCTAGCCTTCGACGACCACCATTAGACACCACACAACCATGCATAACTTACGAATAATGGACGAATCGATCAGACACACACTCGTGTGCAGTGGCACTATGATCGGTCACTCATGATAGTACATACTCCGTACCATAGTACCCTCTCTAGATAGGATGTTTTATATATTGTCGTTGTGATGGACGATATACATGAGCAAGGCACCGAGTCTCGAGTATGACCGTTGGTGTTGAGCTAGGTGAATACATGCTCGGCGTTCGCAGAGGCCTCCATCAAACGTCTAAACAGTAATGTCAGGCACCGCCGGGGCGTGCAGGTGACGGGATCGTTGTTTGCGTTGCGCCATGAGCAGGACTTTGATTGAGAGGGTGACGTGCATGCATTAGCTTGGTTTGTCAGCGTGAGCGTGAGTGTATGCACGCGTACATGCTACTTGCCTCTATGGATGGTGTGCGCTAATGTGTGCATCACGTATAATATAACGATCAAAGTGAGCTATCAACACAAGTTCGATGAGCGCCAATGCATTTTACTCGGTAATAAATGACCATGATTGAAGGGGAATCCAAATTTCCTTCGTCTTCTATCCTTGAGCTCTTGACAAACCAATGCACTATACGGTTGTCCAGCCACTCCACCCCAGAGCTCTAACCAAGTGTCGTTCATACCACCGCGCCGCACACTAACCGATAAGTAAGCGACGGCATCCCGCCGCACCGAATTCCTCGCCGCCCACGACCGCACACAAAATGGTAGGGAAGCGATGGCATCTGGCCGTGTCGAGTTCATCGCCGCTCGCGACCTCACACCTATGTGGGCGGAATTTGAGGCTGCCAAGGCCGAATGTGCAGTAGAGAAAGAAGCGGCCAAAGCTGCACAGAGGGAGCGGAGAAGTCATAAAGTACTCAAGAAAAGAGAAGCCCGCTGCAGCAAGAAACAAGAGGACGCACACGCTGCTGCAGAGAGGTCGTCGGAGATCCAAGCACGGTGGGGTGTCGCCGACAAAGCCGGGAAGGAGAACGACGGTGTATGGCCAGCATGTGAGAAGTAGTAGTACTAGTAGTTAGTGTGTGTGTTTGTGTCTGAGTACGAGCATGTACCGGTACTACTATTTACTATTGTAGTTTTTAGAGCAAATTACCAGTACATTAGCCTAGACTCAATGGAAAATTCCTTTCCTATGCATCAAATGGCATCTCTTTCTCTATAGGAATTGAGATGCATGTCACCTCAATTCCTATTATTTTTATATTCCTATAAAATCCTATCCTATGAACTAAAGGAGGCCTCTGCTGGAGTAACTACTGTAGCTAGCAGTACTATTGGTACAATAGTTTTCTTCAAGAAGCGGAATTCAATGAAGTCATGATGGTTCCTTCGTCCGAGCAACTTCACAGTGGGAAAGGTTGGGCCTATGATTTGACGGCTCATTAGTCATTATTATTGCAGAGCGACGACCCGGGTGACTCTCCCTTGGAGTTCTGCGTGCATGGCAAGTGGACCAGGATGGTCGACGTCCCACATGTTGGCGAACAGAAGTATTATTTCTGATATCGGGGAGCAAGGAAACCGCGTGGTATAGTATCACTGCTGATTTATATTTTTTTATGAATGCTAGCATTTCAACTCTTACGACGAAGGAGTGCCAAACACAACATGTGTTGGATGTCCCACATGTCAGCGAAAGGAGTGGGACATGAACAACGTGGTAGAGCGTCTCCACTTCTTCCACTTCTGGGTTGGAGACCACACGTAGTAGTACTAGTGGTATGAACGATACAAAGTGCGACCCGGAGAGAAAGACACGTCTAGTTGGAAGGTCTCGGGGCATACACGTAAACAAATATAAAACCTAGTATGTGCCTCCAATTAATATAGTAGTAGTAGAGTACTTAGGCACGTACTCCATAACATCACCGTGCATTGCACGTAAAACATTTAGTGGTACGTATTAGACAAATGCCTATATGCCACACATGTTCATACTATTTGTGCCTTTCTACTTCACTTACTGCGCTACATTACTCAGGTTTGTACGTCCACTCCTGGGTACATGTCTGTCTCGTAGTTCCAGTCCCATGTGTTCTTCATAGATGGAATGATCCATATCATCGCAGTTAGTGTGGCTCCCCACGATGGAGACTCATCCAAACTATGGCCAGCCTCGACGCAGAGCAGTCGCGTGCACTGGGAAGCGGCGCTGTCTCAGCCGTCGCATTGCTTCAAAGCCGGCGCCAGTGAGAGGTCGCCTCCGCTCTGGCCGGGCATTAATGCGGCACTGACGCTCTAGGGCGACGCTGAACGTTTCACGCGGGAAGCGCGCGCTGGCAAGGGAGTATTGGTTTTGAACCGTTTCAGGTGTAGTACTGATAGTTTGCAAAACTACTCAATTATTGCACTCAGTTTCCTAAGAAATTGTGGTAAAAATGTTACTCCACAGTCCGCTTCCCTTCTCCTTCCTCTTCCACCGTCCGCGCATGTCCGCGGGAAGCGACCGATCAACCCTTATATAGGAGTGCTAGCACAAAAAGATGCATGCATGACCACTAAAATTTCCAAATTAAAGCGTCGCTCCGGTGGGAGTATGGCGTATGCCGTTACCTTCGGCCGGGCCATGGCTACCAGGAGAAGGTGACCAGAGAAGAGGCGGAGGGAGGGGAATCAATGCAGCTGCTATTTGGGTTCGCCGTCTGGCTTAAATAAATGCGCACCATCACGTGTACCCATGGGTGCACAAATTGTAACATACGTGTCTGCTTAAGTGGGCGTCACGTAACTGGTGTGTGTGTGTGTGTGTGAGATTCTGAGAGACAGATTGCGTGTGTGCGACTCTACTCTTCGGACATGTACTCAACCTTTTGCATCGGGATATAAGTATAATGGTATTACACTTTAGCTAGTGATTTACGTGGCCATGTTAACGTGGTTGTGTAAAAAAATGTCACTTCCTGCTCGTGATTTGCGTTATATAATTACAAGCAAGATGATCGTGCATTGCACGGAACATCAATATGCATTTTTTTACAAAACACCTGTTGTGATTGACCCATGCAGTAGTAATCCCATGTGTAAAAACTAATGATATCTCGAGAATTTTATCAGAAAACTGGTATCTCGAGAATTTCATCGAAAAAATGGAAGATGAGAGATAAGGTGAGGAGGAGTGGGGCGTGGTGGTAACTGGTGGTCGAACTGGGCAGAGGCATGGGGATGGACTGCGCCGGCAGGCGACAACAACCACCATGCTAGATTGTTCCAGAGACTTCCTTTTTTAATTTCTTAGCAATGAGGTTGTGGGAGATAAGGATGTGGAGAGAGGTGCGGGTATCTTTTGTAAAATTATCATAGTTTGCTTTCTATTCGTCAGATATAATTCGGACGGTCTATATTACAAGATGGCAGGCACACCATCATCACCAACTCGGTTTTTTATAAGAGTAGAGATGATAAGTTTGCTAACTACTTAAGTAAAGTGGAATTTGTCCATGTTATACAAGTAAATTAAGGTGATTGTTTATCATACGGGTAAGGTTGGATGAAGGGTGGTAGGAACAAATGCTCTGCCTAGAGCATGTGTGTGTGAGATGGAGTCTTAGTGTGTTCGTGTGTGTCTGGGGTGGGTGGGTGCGTGTGAGAGAGAGAGAGAGAGAAAGATGGAGTCTTAGTGTGTGGGGGGTGGTGTGGGTAGGTCGGAGGGTGCGTGTGGGGGGGTGCGTGTGTGTGTGATGCAGGCTCCTCAGTGGCGGATGTAATTTAAGTGTGCGTGGCTTCATCATAGAGAGGTGATGTGTATGGCAGAGGCCACCAACGATGGGGTGCGAGAGAGAAAAGGGCCGTAAAGAGGGAAGAGAAGGTGTGTGCGCGTGAGAGAAGTCAACATCGAGAGAACGTGTTTGTTTGAGAGACACCGAGGAAGACTACTATATGTCGATGGTGCATGTAGGCGGGAATTAAACGAAGGGATGGTCTTATTAGTTTCGGGGATATAGGTGAAGAGTGAGAGGGGGGTAGATAGAAGGAGATTGTTAAGTGTGAGTGTGTGTTTTACCCATCCAGACGGAAGTTATGTGCACACAAGACGAGAACGATTCGATGTGGCGTTAGGGTTGAGGGTAATTAACTACGTATGGAGACATAGAGACCTTGAACATGCATGTGCGAGAGGTATACATGTATACGTGGATGTGTGTGTGCTTGCGCATGATCGAGATAAAAGAAAGAAGATATAAGTCATAAGATCAACGACATGGGAGAGACGGATCGGTATGACAATATGCATGCATGTGAGAGTGCGGGGAAGAAGGCCCGACAATTGAGCATGTGTTTTTGTATTAAAGAGATAGTGGTGTGGGCTGGAGCATGCATCTATGGCGAGTGAAGGGAGTAAGACACAATGATTGCGCAAAAGAGATCAACCTATAAATGCATGTATGGAGACATATATAGTGTGGGTGATAGGAAGCAAGAGTGCGTGCGAGGAAGAAATGTTGACGGAGAAACTACAGATAGATACAGAGATGGAAATGCCAGCTAGAGGGACATCGGCTAGTTTGAGTGTTGGAGATGACCGCTGGGTGGTTCAGAGGGTGAAGTTATGTGTGTGTGAGAGAAAGATAAAAAGAGGGCACTTGACTGCATGTAGAGAGAAACATACATAGTGTGTGTGATAGGAAGCAAGAGTGAGGGTGAGAAAGAAGGTTGATGGAGAAACAGATAAATAGAAAGATAAAGATGCTAGCTAGTGTGCGTTAGAAATAGGAGTCGAGTGGATCGGAAGGCTGGGTTATGTGTGTGGGTGTGAGAGAGATGGAGAAAGGGTGCATGTGATGCACATACAAATAAATATCGGAGATGAGATCCTGAGAGACGGAGTTTTGTGTCTGTGAGAGAGAAAGATATTTCAGAACGAGAGTGATAGCTAGAGAGACATATGAGGGAACGCAAGATATCTCTAGGGAGAGAGAGCGTGTGTGTGTGAGCGACATACAAGAGAATGGTGGAGAGATATGAGACCCTGGGAGACAGAGTTTGTGTTTGTGTGTGAGAAAGACATATTTAAGAGGAAGAGTCGTTGCTTCTCATACCTAAGGAGCGAAAGACATCTCTGTGTGAGAGGGTGTGTGCGAGTGGCACACAGGGGAATAGTAGAGAGAAATGAGACCCGGGGACACGAAGTTTGTGTTTGTGTGAGAGAAAGAGATTTCACATGGAGAATCATAGTTAGAGACACATAGCAGGGAGCGAGATATACTTAGAGAGAGATAGAGTGATGGAGGTCGAGGGAGAGAGTACCGCCAGTGTGTTACGACGATAAAAGATCATTGTTGACATACAGGTAGCATGAGAGATACCCGAGAGACGATGAACGCGTATAGGCATAGAGAGATACTCCTATATAAGCATGAGTGATAGCTATATGAGACAAATATCTGGATTAAAGGGGATTCAAATATTTAAACTGGAGATCACGACATCGATAATTTCATAACACAATTTGGTGTATCAAACATGCATATTCATTTGAATTTAGGGACACTTGTAATGTTATATAGTTTATCAATATTAGTGATCCATAGATTCTTTAATTAGAGACAATGCATGGTTTATATGAAATTAATGTCTAAACGGGATTACACTATATGTTGTGTGTGTGAAACACATTATACATGTTTGAGAAGTAAAAAAAACCCGCATGAAACACACATTAATTGGAGACAGTTAGCGAGGAATGCATACATTGGATTTCAACATAAAGTGGTTTCAAATATTTGAAAATCCAAATTAAGATGGATACATCCTTATGAATCTGAGATCATGCCATTTGTAAACCATATTTATGTATAAAGGGCGTTGTGCTTTTGAAAGTATATATATATAATGATGTTTATAGAATTTTATTCCAATCAGAAATGGATCCTGCCCAAACAAAAATAGAATACAAACTGGATTCGAATTGAGTTGGCACAGTAAACGTGCACTCTTGCTCTGCAAAAATTTGAACGAAGCAGGGAAAGTCACAGTAACCACCCGAAACCAAAATCTGCGAGATGGAAATTACCGCCTATCCCTGCCACGCAGAGCCTATCAGCTCGATTTCTATAGGTTTCGATAGGGGTAGGTTTGTAATTTCACTCAAACGTGACATAACTGCCTCTCACCCGGATTCATACATGGTGGGCGCCAAAACACAGTGTCTCCTCAGCCGAAATCGACTCCCTCCCCGATTCATACACGGTGGGCGCCAAAAAGAAACTCTCGTCGGCAAATATTCGGTGTACGCAAGATTACCGTCCTATCCCCAACTGACTAATATTCCTGTGATGTAGGAAATTTTAAACGGGGGCTAAGTTTGTAAATTTCCTCGCATTTGAGACAAGCGCGCCCTGGAGACATGGTTCTCCCTTCCTCTCTCCCTCCATTTCCCCATCCGTACTCCGTGGGCGCCAAAACACCCTCTTCCACCCAGCCTCCTCCGTCCGCCACCCCATCCACTGCCGTCCTCCTCCACCATACCGGAGCTGATACCCCGACGATGTCGGCCATTACAAGAGATCGACCTCTCTCATCCACGGCTTAGGACCGGGATCCGTGCATCCCGTCCTCTCGCTTCATCCCCGCCGTCGTCCACCTTGTCGGCGCCGCTCCCACGACCGTCTCATCCACCGCGCCCCGCCGCCACCGTCTACCCTCCTAGATCTGCTTCCACGCCGCCGACAGCCATCGCTACCGCAACACCATCAAATTCTCAGCAGATGCATACACGACGCCGCACCAGAGGCGGTACTCTTTCGTATATGCTCAACTTATTTATCGTAGCAAGAAAATAGATCACCACTGCTTTACTCTGATTTCTTGTCCATCACTTACTTGTTAGTTGAAAGCAAACATTGGTTGCGAAGTTGCCTTTGTCTGGTTTGCACCTTCAGATCCGCCATGGCACGCTCAACACTATACTCGCAATGCTTATGGTTTTCCCCTATTCCACACTAGTTAAATGACAGTAGACTAAATTTCAAAATTGGGTCAGTCGATTTTTGAGAGCTCACCGGAGTTCTCTGGTGCGAAGGAAGGGGCTCGGGTGGGGATGGTGGTTGTGGGGGGCGGTGGTGGGACCTCGCCAAATGAAGAAAACTTGACGCGGGTGGGGCGAGGGTGGGGGTGGCGGAGGAACATAGGCGATGGGGGCCGGTGGTTCGGCCGGCGGCCCATGTGGTGTTCTGTATGGGAAGCACAGTATATTCCTTGTCAGGAAGGGGAGTAGGGGCATTTGCATTCGACACCTCTATTGGGCCGGTTCTGCTAAATAATTTTGCACTTCGAGTTATTCTTCCATAATACCCCGGAAATGGTGGGAGCCACACGGTCTTTGATAGACTAAACTGATAGTAATAGTTTTGCGCCTTCAGATGAATAGAGGTGGCCTGTAGGTGATCGATAGGCTACATATTAGTAGCGGAAAAACCCTATGTTTTCTAGCCAGTTCCGCTTTCCCGATTTATTTATGGTGGTTATGGTGTACCCCTATTATCTACACTATGATCTACCTACTGGCTCTGTGCTGTTGTTATCATGGTTTGGCAATAAACTTTCTATATGGTATATTATGAACCTATCATTTGTCAACTATCCTTACATTTGGGGCCCCCAACAGAGAGCCTATTTTTTGTGTAGTTGTGCTAGATTATATTAATCTACACACCATATTACAGCACACATGGCTCTCTCATCAGAATCCAGTGATAGCACACAAGGGTTTACAGGGAGCCTCTACTATATTACAATATCCTCTGCATTACAAAGATAACCTCAGTACTATTTGTGTTTTCATGCTTTACAGATATTGTACGTAATCATAATGAATATAAGAATGCACACATCAGAAGAATATTGCAGAATAGTTCAATGGGTAACAAACTTGGCGTCAAGGGATTGAGGTCCATTGTGGATGCCATGAGACCCACATGCTCCCGACCTACAAATTCGTATTCAGAATATGATCCTAATGACTATTCTGAGCTCAAGGAGTCAAAGGCAGATGGCCTATCCTGTTCACCCAATAAGGTGCTTGTTCTAATTTTGCAAGGTTTTATTGGTTGCACATATCTTGCATAAGGTGTCTTGCATCTCTTTTGCTTCGTTGCACCGCCATCTGCTTAGTTTACTCATGATATATGTGAAGATGCCATGCCCATCCATTATCAACACCTATTCTGTTTGTCGTCATACCATGTTTTTCCATTCAAATGCTATTCTTGTGTTTCAGACATCCAAAAGGAAGAGGGTGATTGCAGAACCTAAAGGAGTACAAGCAAAGTCCTTGAAAAAGGTGGTGCTACAGGAGAAATCACATAGCACCCGACATATATTGGCGATAGAACCAACGCCGCAAAACCTAGGATACCACAACTATGTTGGTCGCTGCTTTGCTCTTGTGCGTACCTATTGTCCTATCGTTGTCCTTACATTCATACCTGGTGGATTATGTGACATCATTGTGCATTATAGCTTGCTTATCCACTGTTCGCTCCAAATTATCAGATCTATATTAATGCTTAAATTAATGTAGAATAAACCCAATGCCTATGAAGAAATTTAGTTCTGCATTGGTCTTGTAAGTATCTGTTGTCCTTATATTTGTCAGCTAGTTCTTCATGTACACTTTGCAACTTATTTTCCCTTGTCCTCCATTTTTCTACACATCAGATCTACATTTACTCTTGCCAAAATATTGAATAAAACCAATGTTACTGAAGAAGTTTAGCTCTGCATTGCTCTTGTTAGTGCCTTCTGCCTGTATACTGTATTTACATTTGTACTCTACATCTTAAGTTAAATAATCACCATTTGTTCCTATATTTTCACATCTATATTTACTCTTAACAAAATGTAAAATAAAGGAAATACTCTTGTAGAAGAGTGTGAGGTAAACTTCTTGAATCCCCCCCCCATCAATATGGACAAGGCCTTTATAGAGCCTGTCTTCACTACTAATGTAAGTTTATTCTCCTCGAGCCTTCAAACTTTGTTGTTTATATTTGGATAGCTATGAGTGCAAATGCTGTTTATTTTTGTCGTCTGCATCAAATTGCTTGTTCAAAGTTTATAAAGTAGAAGTACATAAACATAAGTTTGTCGTTCTCAATTCCAGTCTTTAGTTGTACAATCTAGTTCCTTATTCATACCATGTAAATGAAACTAAACATAGCAAGTTATCTTCTTTAGCACTATGTGTATGCTTGTGTTCTTGATCTGTAATCCAGTGGTGTGGTGAGACTACCAACAACAGCACAATGTCATATCCTGCTATGTCTCAACTATGAACAATGCCATATTACATTAATGTTATTTAAATCGTGTCTCTTTATTTACCAATCTGAAATGGTATAAATTGACAGTACACTCACCATTCATGCTTATACGTTGTTTAGAACTACATCTAAGCTTGTGTTCTTGATCTGTAATCTAGTGGTCTGGTGAAGCTGGCCGCTCCTGCACAATGTCATTTCCTGCCGTCTTAACTATGAACAATGCCTATTATGTTAATGCTATTTTGAACTGTGTCTCTATATTTCTGACAAAGAAATGAGATGAATTGATAGCGCTGATGCTTGTACGTGCAAGACCTGTTATCTACCTACTTGTTTCTCTTTCAGGGTGACAACACTGCTGCTAGGAAGAACTGCCACAATGATAGTGAGACGGACCCATTGTTTGTCCCTCTAACACATATTCCAGAGGAGAAGGCAAAACATATTGACAGTAGGGATACAACCACGAAGTCACATCTTGATGTAGTGTCAAACTTAATCAGTGATACAAGCTCGATGAAGTCGCCACCTGAATCTGTTTGACTTCTTCAGTCTGAAATTCAAGCAGAAATACATGCTTCCGCTCAAATACGACTGGAACTCCAATCTCTATGAAAGATTAACCGTAAGTACATGACGTTTATTGATGCTATGCAGTTTAAGTTGGTGGATATGAGCGCCAAAGAAGCGCAGTCTCATTAGGTTGCTAAGCTGCTTGCATTGTAGCTACTGGGTCGGGCTAACCTTTCTTGAACTATGTTGAAGTGCTACCGGTTCTGTCTATTATTTTGTCCGCCTGTTAACTTCCGCTGGTGGCGACCTACCCAGTTTATGTAATCTGTTGTCCGGTTGCCCTTTTTTATCACTGGCGGCGAACTTTGATGCCGAGGGGATTTAATCTGCTCTAATTTCTTTGTTGTATAGTCTAGGTTTATTCTTGGTCGGTATGCTGTAATTTAGGCCGGAAGGTTCAGTGGATCTTAGTGTTGTCGGTCTTTAGGTCGGACCATTACTCATATGGGCCGAAATGTGGGCCTATAATCATCTTGGGCCATTAGCATGTGTAAACCTTATGGTTATTTCCCGCCTTTAACAGGCCGAGTAAAGTTCTGGCCAACTAGGCCAGAGAATACAATGGGCTTTTAACAGGCTAAAACCTAGATTGGGCTAGCATTGAGCCGAAAAATTCATGGGCCAATACAGGTCGAAACTGCCTAAGGCCCATGTTTGGCCCAAATAGGACGAGCAGTTAACAGGCCAAAATATATCTCGGGCCCGTTTGGCCCAATAAAATTATGGGCTTTAAACAGGCTGGTATCTACGCGGGCCATAGGCCTAAAAGTGTCATGGGCCATTATCAGATGGGCTGTAAGCAGGCCGTATTCAACATGAGTTGTAATTAGGCCCAACTGTTACACGGGCCATTAACAGGCCGGTAGGCCAGTTGGGCTGAAATTTATCCACGAAGACTACGGGCCGTTAAGAGGCCTAAAGTTACTTCAGAAAAGAAATAGCCCAGTGTCTGCATGTGTCGTTAAATGGCCTAAAGTTAAACCAGTCTAACAACATCCCAGATGCACCACAGGCCGCTAACAGGCCAAAACTATTATCGGGCTGAACTGGTAAACGTGCATTTAACAGGCTTACAAAACTATCTTAGAATGGGCCCAAAAGAACAGTGGCCTGTTAATGGGCCTGATCCGATATGGGTCGTGTTTTGGCCCAAAACACGACAGGTTGTGAACGGGCCTGATCTGGTATGGGCCTCAATTTGGCCCAAAACATGGCAGGTTGTTAACGGGCCAGCCCACTAGTTCTTGAAAAAACATGGTGCGCCTTTAGCCGGGCTGGCCTTTTCACCGGAATGGGCCTCTGTTGGGTCATGCCACGTGTCTATGTATCATAGGCGCATCCTGTCCAATGAGTGGATGACACCTGTCCCAAGGGTGAGCAAACACGTGTTTCCTCCGGCCAATGAGTATTTTAGACGTGGAAAATCCCCATTGGTCTAGGCTGTTAACGGGTTATCGGATCCAAAACCAGACCCGATAGCTTAACGGCGTTCCATTACGGTGCATGCCACGTGTCGGTCACCCTTGACGAAAGCACTTATATGACGTGCGATTTATCGTCATGGAAGTGGACACTTCTGTGATGATAATTTTGGTAATGTCATGGAACACTTCTACGACAACACAGGTATGACTATCTTGCTTTTGTCATAAAATTGTCATGGATGTACATGCATGACAGAAAATGTGACCTACTGTGAGGAACACGTTTCATCACGAAAGTGTATTTTTTTGTAGTGTTGGGGAAGGCTAGAGATCAAGATTCATAGGGTTGGAATGGAATATCTTGGTGTCAACACATGAGCAAGTGATTCTCTCTCAGGAAATGAATGTTGAAGTGTAGGCACGTTCTGATGGCTCTCCTTACTAATGAACGAAGGGTGGAGGGGTATATCAGAAAACCCGGTCATATCGATTGAGTTCAAAATGTGAACGTTAGGATTTTCGATGGGACCGACATGTCAACTCGGTGGGACCGATTACATTAGGGTTAGGGCATAATGTAATCTCGGTGAGACCAATTACACAAACTCGATGGAACCGATTTTGGTAATAGGCTAACCAGAGAGTTGGTCAGGCAAACTCGGTGGGACTGAAGCGCTCATTTTGGTGAGACCGAAATGTTACGAAAGGGAAACAGAGAGTTTGCATTGCGAACTTGGTGGGACCGATCGCTCATCTCAGTTGAACTGAAACATTACGAAGGGAAACAAACAGTTTGCAATCCCATCTCTATGAGATCGAGATCCCTATTGGTGAGACCGAATGTCGGTGTCAAAACCGGCGGATCTCGGGTAGGGGGTCCCGAACTGTGCGTCTAAGGCGGATGGTAACAGGAGGCAGGGGACACGATGATTTACCCAGGTTCGGGCCCTCTTGATGGAGGTAAAACCCTACGTCCTGCTTGATATATTCTTGATAATATAGGTAGTACAAGAGTTGATCTACCACGAGATCGGAGAGGCTAAACCCTAGAAGCTAGCCTATGGTATGATTGTATGTTGTCCTACGGACTAAAACCCTCCGGTTTATATAGACACCGGAGGGGCCTAGGGTTACACATGGTCGGTTACAAAGGAGGAGATATACATATCTGTATTGCCTAGCTTGCCTTCCATGCCAAGTAGAGTCCCATTCGGACACGGGACGAAATCTTCAATCTTGTATCTTCATAGTCCAACAGTCCGGCCAAAGGATATAACCTGGCTGTCCGGATACCCCCTAATCCAGGACTCCCTTAGTAGACCCTGAACCAGGCTTCAATGACGATGAGTCCGGCGCGTAGTGTTGTCTTCAGCATTGCAAGGCGGGTTCTTCTCCAAATTTCGAACATTTGTTAAGCAGTGCCTGGCCCCATAAATGTTGGACCTCTTGGCTTCTGTGCCCAATAAGGGCTATCTCCCACACGTCGAATTAATACGAGGCGCCAGGGTGTTTTTACATTCGCCCCCTAGCCAGATAAATAAATTGTATATTAAAGGGATGGGGATTCTTAGATCCAATCCATATCATCCTCCCCCAGCGAGAATCCATCGGAGCGTGCTTCGCAAAAATCCACTCCAACATGGCCGACCTCCGCAGCTCCTCCTCTCGCCCCCGTAGCCTAAGCCTGGTGATTGGGAGAGGTGTTCAGTCCCACACAGTCGATTAGTCGAACTACAGCCTAAGGGATTTCTCCCTCCAGCATATATGGTTCCCGTCCGAGCCGGGCTGGCCACCTACAATGGCGGGAAGCAAGCGGAGAGCTTCCCCATCCCTTCTACGGGGGAGCGGGTATGCCTTGTTCCTTATTTATTAAGGGGACTCGGATTTCCAATTCATCCATTCCTCCGCGGGCTCCTGGAGTTTTACGGCCTCCAACTGCATAATTTCACCCCTGCTTCCATATTACACATTGCCGGCTATGTTGCCCTTTGCGAGTTATTCCTGGGCTGCGAGGATCATTCCGAGCTGTGGAAAAGTTTATTTTGCCTCGTCCCCGCACACAGAAGGGGTCACTTTATCAAGTGGGCGGAGCCGAAATATGGCGCATCGCCGAAACCGGATACATGTCCGGTACTCCAAAGAAGACGTCCGAAGACTAGCCTTCGGAATGGTTTTATACGGAGGACATCCCCCTTCCGGACCCTGTTCGGCGGGGTCTTCCTGAGTTCAACAATGCTCCTATGAAGAAACGCCGAAGTTGGCGCCCACGGAGCCCCCAGGAGGAAGACAGTGGAGAAGTCCTTTACCTGATGAACCGGATTAAAGCGCTGGCTCAATCAGGATTGACAGTAATCGAGGTTATGTCAATATGCATAATGCGGGGAGTGCAGCCACTTCAATATCAAGGGCACCCCCTATGGTGTTTTAACGGGGAAGACGATGCCACCCGTTGCGGGCGTAAGGGTCCGGACAACGCTGCCGCTTTAGCAAAAATTCTGTCCGATTTGTTCAAGAGATAGGAAGAGGGGTTCGTCCGCATCAAGCCACGGGATGGATTCTCTATGTACAACCCTCCAAGCTGGGTGAGTTATATCTCCCTACTCCCATTCTTCCCGCATTCTTTCTCATAGGTATTCACCTTGCCATTCTGCGGCAGGAGCTACGAAAAGCCATAAGGGAGGTCAACAGCCCATCCCCACAACCAGAGGACCCTGATCGGGCCATTGGTCCCGGACTCGAAGAAGATCCGGACATATTCGTGGAGCTGATAGGCCGACAGTTCTATCAATTAAGTTGTGATGACGCCATGGTGGACATTACGGCCGACTATCCCGGACTTCTTCCTGCATCACACGTAAGAAAAAACAAAAATCCCAACTCCAAAAACTAGGATCCCCTTTTAGACACTTCACCTACCATATAGATATGGTGTTTTACAGGGAAGGCCTTCGGGACGCTGTGCCGAACCAACAGCAACTCGCCAACAAGAGGCACCGAGGCCGGGCAGGCCAAAAAGGAAGGCAGTCAGGACGGAGACGCCGGCGCAGAGGTATGACAAAAACCCTGCTCCGTGGTTGTCGTCTTTCTCAAAACGTAATGATGTCCATGTTTCTTTAACAGAAAAAAACGCTCGCCGAAATGTGTCTGGTGAGGCTGCCGATCATGCTTCCACCAGTCGGGCTCTAGGACCGGACATAGAGGCGGAAGCCGACATGGGGCGGACGCTGAATACTCCTCCTACAAAGGATGCGGGTAGACTATCCGCTACAAATTCAGAAGTGGAGAGCGCCACGAATCATAGGCGTCGCCGAGCCATACTCCGTGACGCTTGCTTCTCCCCAGAGACATTTGATGCCTTCAATTCTGGAGACGCGTACCTCCGTGCTGCTCAAAATGGTCTAGCCAGAGCCACAGACCAGTATGTAAGGGATGCACGGGTAAGCAAATCTGACGATTATATATATCAGTAGCCCCTGAGACTTGAAACAGTTAGCAGAACTGATTTAAGGATCATCTATTGTGCAGGTTCTTACACAGAAGAATACCCGACTGTCACAGGAGCTGGAGGAATGCAAGACCCAACTTCAGCCGCCGTTGCCGCATTGAAGGAACCTAAAAAGTCCCCAGCAGGTAACATTTGTTTTAAAGAATGATAGGTACCATATAGCGTGCGGTGTGGCTGCAGATCTAACAGTAGATATTGCAGATGAATCTGGAGAGAATCCGGAAGACCAGCATGCCGTACGACAGCTAAAGGCTGGCGAACACATGCTGACTAAGGTCAGGCGGGAGAAAAACAATCTCCAAGACGCTAATACCAAGCTGAGCGTGGAACTGAAAGATGTTCGAGCCCAGCTTGCGGACTCTGAGAAGGAGAATAAGCGGCTTCGACGCGGCATTTTCAGTAAGTGCTTGAACGAACCCTTAAAAAGGGGACGGCGAAGAAGCCGACTAACAGAGTTACATCTGCAGGTATGCTAACGGGTCCTCCCGCGGAGGAGATTCCCGGGTCTGCTGGTGATCTTCTATCTGAGCAACTGCACGAACAAGTTCGGCAGGTGATGCAAGGTGTTGCCCAGGCCTTGTGGCCTTCAGTTTCCCTGCCAGAAGGCATTGGAGGGCTTGCGGAGAAGCTCAAGGGAGCGCGGCGGCGCTTCCAATTATGGAAGATATCGGCCTGCCGTCAAGGTGCCAAGGAAGCCTGGGCCATGGTGAAGACGCGGTATACCAAGGCTGACCCAAACCACATGGCCGAGGTCGGACCTGTGGGGCCCGATGGGAAAGAGATCCCCGTTAGCTTAGTCTATGGGCAAGTAGAATTAGCCGCAAAGTATTCCCAACAGGATTGTAGGCTAGACCGCCTGTTGGATGGTATAGAAGAGGAATTTAGTCAGTCTACATGACTATGTAATTAAAGTGACATGTATAATGCCTTCTAGCCGGATTGTAAATCATTTGTCATGGCAGACCTTTTCACTTCAACCTCGGTACCCGATAGTCCGGAGTGTGTCTGAATACCTGCTCAGTTATATAAGAACCGGGGTATGCATGGAGACCAAGTGTAGGGGTCATTAGTGCTTGAATAGACAAGTACCCAACTAGTTATGTTATATTACATGGGTAGTAAGAAACATCTTCCAGGGAGAATAGTTCCGTTAGGGGTTCCTTTCCCTGGGTACGCATGCCCTAAAGTGCATGCCCGGACTACGATAGGAGATGCATGCAAAAACCTCTAGGGGCATATATGGGAAATAAATAAAAATCACCTTTTGTTCCCCGACCGAATATTCCCTTAAGAATGATAGCTTTCGGCTTCACCCAGTCTGAGGTACACATCCGGCTGACCCGACAGTAACAATCGCAGAGGTGCTCCCCTTATGCCCTAGCCGAATTAATGGGAACGTAGGGCATAAATACAAGAGCGAGGCAACCTAGCTTGGCCAAAACTTAAGTCATATCGATGCATATAATGGCGAAGAAAAGGTACATGCGGAAGAATAACACATGTGCGGGGCATGAAGCCCAGATAGATAATTAAGCTTCTATGTAAGAAGCCCCTAGGTATATAATGAGCGCGGTTAGTGCGTCTATAGTGTGCAAGCGAGGCACAAGTTGGCCCTTGAAGACCTTGAGGAAGAATAAAAAGAAAGAAAGAGAAAAAAGACAGATAATGTATATGCAAAAAATGGACAGAGGAAGGAGACGAACATAGAGTCCAGTGTTAGGCGTAGAATCTTCAGAGCTTGGCTGCATTCCATGGGTTCGGCTCAAGTTGATTATTCGATGCATCCCACAGACGGTACGCGCCACCGGTCAGAACCTGGTCAATAATGAACGGACCTTCCCATTTGGGCTCGAGCTTGGTCTTTTTCTTCTCCGGCGGGCGTAGAACTAACTCGCCAACGTTATAAGTTTTGGCCCGTACTTCTCTGCTTTGGTATCTGCGAGCATGTTGCTGATAGAACGTGGAACGAGCTTTTGCCATGTCGCGCTCCTCCTCCAGGGTGTCCAGACTGTCCTGCTGATCGAGCTCGGCTTCTCTTTCTTCGTACATGCACACCCGAGGTGAGTCATGAATTATGTCGTAGGGCAGAACTGCCTCTGTGCCGTACACCATAAAGAAGGGTGTATATCCGGTAGTACGATTCGGCATGGTCCACAGCCCCCAGAGTACGGAGTCGAGCTCCTCTACCCACTGCGTGTTAGACTCCTTTAAGGACCGCACTAATCTGGGTTTAATGCCGCTCATGATAAGACCTTTTGCTCACTCGACTTGGCCGTTGGTTTGTGGGTGATAGATGGAAGCATAATCGAGCTTGATGGCCATGTTGTTGCACCAGAGTTTTACATCATCGGTCGTGAAGTTCGTGCCGTTGTCAGTGATGATGCTGTGGGGGATGCCATAACGGTGTACAACCCTGGATATAAAGTCTATCACCGGTCCAGATTTGGCCGTTTTAACTGGTTTGGCTTCTATCCATTTGGTGAATTTATCCACCATGTCCAGTAAGTATTTTTTTTCTTATGGGTTCCCCTTTAAGGGGTCCAACCATGTCAAGCCCCCAGACTGTGAAAGGCCAGGTAATGGGGATTGTTTGGAGGGCAGTGGGTGGCATATGGCTTTGGTATGAAAAAAGCTGGCAACCGGCGTAGCGTTGGACCAAGTCCTGTGCGTCTGCCCGGGCCGTCGGCCAATAAAAACCTATATGGAAGGCCTTGCTTACAAGGGCCCGGGCTGCGGCGTGGTGGCCGCCGAGTTCGGCGTGAATTTCTGCCAAAAGCTTCCGCCCTTCCTCTTCGGAGATGCACCTTTGAAGGACTCCGGTAGTGCTTTTTTATACAGGTCTCCCTCGTGGACCCTGTAGGCTTTAGATCGCTGCACTATGCAGCGCGCCTCATTTTGGTCCTCGGGAAGTTCCTGCCTAGTTAGGTAGGCCAAGAATGGTTCTGTCCACGGGGCAATGATGGCCTTTATGACATGGGCTGAAGGTGTTATTTCGGCGGTAGAGCCTCCGATTATGTCAGAGTGTTCGGTATCGGGCATTGTGGCCGGGTCCGGACTATTGTTACCGGTATCCCCTTCCCATACCACGGATGGCTTAAACAACCTCTCCAAAAAGATGTTGGGGGGGACCGCATTGCGTTTTGCACCGATGCGGGCGAGGATATCCTCCGCCTGGTTGTTTTCCCAAGCCACATTGTGAAATTCGAGCCCCTCAAACCGAGCTGACATCTTTAAGACGACGTTTCGATAGGCCACCATCTTTGGATCCTTGGCATCGAAGTCTCCATCTATTTGGGATATTGCAAGGTCCGAATCCCCGCGCACCTCCAGGCATTGAATGCCCATGGAAACTGCCATCCGAAGACCATGTAGCAGGGCTTCGTATTCGGTTGCGTTGTTGGAGTCTGTATACAGTATCTGCAGTACATATTGAAGTGTATCTCCGGTTGGGGACGTCAGGACGACGCCAGCCCCCAGACCAGCCACCATTTTGGAGCCATCGAAGTGCATGATCCAATTGGTGTATGCGCCGTACTCTTTAGGGAGTTCGGCTTCCGTCCATTCGGCGACAAAGTCAGCCAATACTTGCAATTTAATGGCTCGCCATGGTTTGTATGTTATGTTGAACGGGAGGAGCTCAATGGCCCATTTGGCAATCCGGCCCGTGGCGTCGCGGTTGTTTATAATATCATTAAGTGGCACTTTCGAGGCTACTATAATCGAACACTCTTGAAAGTAGTGTCGCAGCTTCCGGGATTCCATGAATACCGCATAGGCTATCTTTTGATAATGTGGGTGCCGTGATTTTCATGGAGTGAGGACAGTGGATACATAATATACCGGCTTTTGAAGAGGGAATTTATGTCCGTCCGCTTCTTGTTCGATGACGGGCACTGCGCTTACAACCTGATGAGTTGTCGCAATGTATAACAGCATTGGTTTGCCAATGTTTGGCATGGCCAGGATTGGGGTGGTTGCCAGTATGGCTTTTATTTCTTCGAATCCGGCTGTGGCCGCGTCCGTCCACTCGAAGTGTTCGGTGCGCCGAAGGAGGCGATAAAGGGGTAATGCCTTTTCTCCTAAGCGGGAGATAAAGCGGCTTAGAGCCGCCACCATCCAGTTAATTTATGGATTTGTTTGAGATCTGTTGGCGTAGCCAACTGTGACAAAGCTTGGATTTTGGCCGGATTAGCTTCAATTCCTCTACTGGAGACAATGAAGCCCAGGAACTTTCCGGCTGGTACGCCGAAAATGCATTTTTCCGGATTTAGCTTGATGTCATATGTTCGGAGGTTGTCGAATGTGAGCCTCAAGTCGTCTATTAGAGAGTCGACGTGTTTAATTTTGATGACTACATCATCTACGTATGCCTCTTCTGTTTTGCCGATCTGTTTCTCCACACATGTCTGAATCATGCGCTGATATGTTGCGCCGGCGTTTTTGAGCCCAAAAGGCATTGTGTTGAAACAGAAGGGGCCGTATGGTTTGATAAATGCCATTGCGGCTTGGTCGGACTCCGCCATCTTGATTTGGTGGTAGCCGGAGAATGCGTCGAGGAAACACAATGACTCGTGTCCTGCGGTGGCATCGATAATTTGATCAATGCGGGGGAGGGGGAAGGGATCCTTTGGGCAAGCCTTGTTGAGGTCCTTGAAATCGACGCATAGGCGCCAGGATTTGTCCTTCTTTGGTACCATCACCAGGTTTGCTAGCCAGTCCGGGTGTTTTAGTTCTCTAATGAATCCGGCCTCCAATAACTTGGCTAGTTCCTCTCCCATAGCTTGTCTCTTAGGTTCAGAGAAACACCGAAGAGCCTGCTTGACCGGCTTGAATCCCTTTAGGATATTGAGGCTGTGCTCGGCCAGCCTGCATGGGATTCCTGGCATGTCTGAGGGGTGCCAGGAGAATATGTCCCAATTCTCGCGCAGGAACTCTCGTAGTGCGGCGTCCACAGCAGGGTTTAACTATGCCCCAATGGAGGCTGTTTTTGTACGGTTCGTTGGGTGGACTTGGAATTTGACTATTTCATCCGCTGGTTTAAAAGAGGTGGACTTGGATCTCTTGTCAAGTATCACGTCATCCCTGTCCACTGTGGAGCGTAGCGCAGTTAATTCCTCGGCCGAAAGGGCTTCGGATAATGCCTCGAGGGCCAATGCGGTAGTTTTGTTTTCGGCGCGGAGTGTTGTGTCCGGATCACTAGCGAGAGTGATGATTCTGTTGGGACCGGGAATTTTGAGCTTCATGTACCCATAATGGGGTATGGCTTGGAAGATCGTGAACGCCTCCCATCCTAAAAGGGCGTGGTATCCACTACTGAACGGGGCCACTTGGAATGTAATTTCTTCAGACCTATAGTTCTCCGGCGTGCCGAATACCACATCTAGTGTGATTTTCCCAGCACAACGTGCTTCCCGACTGGGGATGATTCCTCTAAAGGTTGTGCTGCTTCGCTCAATGCGGTTCCAGTCTATTTCCATTTTTTGAAGAGTTTCTTCATAGATGAGATTTAATCCACTGCCACCGTCCATGAGTGCATTGGTGAGTCGAAAGCCGTCCACGAATGGACTGAGGACCAGTGCAGCTGGTGCTTGGGCTGTTCGGAATTTAGGTTCCTCACTGGCATTGAAGGTAATAGCCGTGTCACTCCATGGATTCATTGCTGCCACGTGGCAGATTTCGGCGAGGCTGAGGAGTGTTCGCTTGCGCCTATTATTTGATGCGAAGGTTTCAAAGAATGTTAATACCGTATTGTTATCCATGGGATGGTGCTTTGTGGCATTTGGGATGAGAAGATCCTCACCACTTTTGGCCACCTGCCGGAGTATCCAACATGCTCTAAGGCTGTGTGTTGGTATGGTATCTGATGTACTATGAATTTTGTAGGGTCCGTTAAGCCATCCCTCCAATACGGTTCCATGCCCTGTAGAGGGTTTTTGTTTCTTTGTAACTAACTCGGGTGTCTTATGATAGTCCACCCTTTTACTTCGGACTGGGTGTATTTTCCGAGCCGGATTATCCAAAATTTCGTTTCGGTTTTCCAGGCGCTTTCCATCGCACAGTACTTTCATACTATGGACGCCAAGTCAGCGAAGCGTGATATTTCATGGTGACTTAAGGCGTTAAGGATTCCCTTGTCCATGCAATTATTGCAGAAGAATAAGACTGCGTCTTCCTCGTGACAGTCCTTAACCTTGTTCATCACAAGGTGGAATCTGGCCCAATAGTGATGTACTGTTTCATGGGGCTCTTTCCTGATGTGGGAAAGATCGTTTATGTCTGGGCGGGTGGGTGGATTTGAGTCCGAACCCCTACCCAATCTGAGACCCAGGGGCCGAGGAGTTTCCAATCTTGGAAGTTCGGATTCTGGAGTGTTGCCCAATGAGTCTGGCCCGCTGCCTGACTCTAGGTTCACGGCTTGGGTGATGTCCTCCCGTAAACGGGTATCCGGCTCGGAGAGCTCAGGAATCTGGACATAGTTAGTCCTCGGGGTAGAGGAAAAATCGCCGCATTGTTCCTCCACCACCGCAATATGATGGGTGACCGGTGGAGAATTAATCTCCCTATGATCGGGTTTAAGCCCAATCCGATCATAGTCTGTAGTGACTCCCAAGGCGGCGATATGATCCAAGAGCTTGTTTAGGGAAGAGAGCTCTATTGGATCCATCTGCTCGGCGAATTCCGAGCCAACGTGGAGGTTGTTTTTGATGGCCCGAGAAGTCATGGTCGGTGCAGCGGCTGAATTGGCGGTCATGACGAAACTGCCAAGCCGGAGAGTTTGGCCGACAGCCAGGGCTCCTCCGACAGTGATGTTGTTTTTAACAACGAGACGAGGCATCCTTCCTTACGGCGACGGCACAGTGGAACTCTCAATGAAAGCACCAATGTCGGTGTCAAAATCGGCAAATCTCGGGTAGGGGGTCCCGAACTGTGCGTCTAAGGCGGATGGTAACATGAGGCAGTGGACACGATGTTTTACCCAGGTTTGGGCCCTCTTGATTGAGGTAAAAACCCTACGTCCTGCTTGATTTATTCTTGATAATATGAGTAGTACAAGAGTTGATCTACCACGAGATCGGAGAGGCTAAACCCTAGAAGCTAGCCTATGGTATGATTGTATCTTGTCCTATAGACTAAAACCCTCTGGTTTATATAGACACCGGAGGGGGCTAGGGTTACACAAGGTCGGTTACAAAGGAGGAGATATACATATCCGTATTGCCTAGCTTGCCTTCCACGCCAAGTAGAGTCCCATCCGGACATGGGACAAAGTCTTCAATCTTGTATCTTCATAGTCCAACAGTCCAGCCAAAGGATATAATCCGGATGTCTAGATACCCCCTAATCCAGGACTGCCTCACCGAATTGGTTAGGGTTTCTAGCAATGGCTATGTCAAGTGAACTCGGTGGCGCCGGATAGAACATTTAGGTGGGGCCGAGTTTGACTTTTGGTTTGGGACATATGTGGATATGAGAAAGTGGTTTAGGGTTTTTTGGAGCATATCACAAAGCATTTTGAGCAAGTAAGCCATTAAGCAACACCTCATCCCCTTTTAATAGTATTGGCTTTTCCTATGGACTCAATGTGATCTTGGATCACTAAAATGAAAATGTAGAGTCTTGATCTTGAGCCAATGTGTGTCCTTAGCATTTTGAGGGGTCCACATTCCTAATCCATGACATGCCAATCATTGAACTTTCTGAAATGATCATCTTGAAATAGTATTGGTTCAATGAGCTATATGTTGTTAAGAATTAACAAAACCACCCAGGGATAGTTGCACTTTCAACCACCCAACTAGTATCCATCATGGAGGTTCGGCGGCCCTGGTACTCGATCCCATCGTCGATGGATACCATCTCACTAGAGTCCTTATGGATAGTGGCAGCAGTCTAAACCTGATCTATAAAGACACTATCTGTAAAATGGGCATTGATCCATCAAGAATTAAACCTAGCAATACTACCTTTAAAGGAGTAATACCCGGTGTCGGTGTCAAAACCGGTGGATCTCAGGTAGGGGGTCTCGAACTGTGCGTCTAAGGCGGATGGTAACAGGAGGAAGGGGACACGATGTTTTACCCAGGTTCGGGCCCTCTTGATGGAGGTAAAACCCTACGTCCTGCATGATTTATTCTTGATAATATGTGTAGTACAAGAGTTGATCTACCACAAGATCAGAGAGGCTAAAACCTAGAAGCTAGCCTATGGTATGATTGTATGTTGTCCTATGGACTAAAACCCTCCGATTTATATAGACACCGGAGGGGGCTAGGATTACACAAGGTCGGTTACAAAGAAGAAGATATACATATCTGTATTGCCTAGCTTGCCTTCCACGCCAAGTAGAGTCCCATCTGGACACGGGAAGAAGTTTTCAATCTTGTATCTTCATAGTCCAACAGTCTGGCCAAAGGATATAGTCAGGCTGTCCGGAGACCCCCTAATCCAGGACTCCCTCAGTAGCCCCTGAACGAGGCTTCAATGACGATGAGTCCGGCACACAGTGTTGTCTTCGGCATTGCAAGGCGGGTTCCTCCTCCGAATATACCACAGAAGAGTTTGAATACAAGGATAGTGTCCGACCCTGCAAAATAAGTTCCACATACCACCGTAGAGAGAATAATATTTCCACAAATCTAATCTGCTGACACGTTTTGGCAGCATGACATCACACCATGGCCCGGTAATTATTCGAACCGTTTTTCTTTAACCAACCCCGCACCTAATGCGAGGCGGTTTCTTGACACGCCTTGTCAAAGCAGAGATCGTGTTCCCCTTATTACGGGATTCTTATCAATATGAGCATGGGTAACCCAATCGTGCCTACGACTCCTAGATCTTAGGCAAGTCCCAAATGGCCACGAGGAGGACGCTTGATATTCACCCTCTATATAAAGGGACAAGGCTTTTACTTTTTTACCTCCCGTGCTCAATCGAATCCTTCCCCCGCCTAGAGTTCTAACACCCAAAGCCCAGGTCAGGTGCTTCGGACCTTCAATCATGTCTGGATCCAGCCTTCAAGGTTGGTGGAAGCCTTCCTCCATCACGGAGGAGGACATCAAAAAGATGAGGGAGGCCAGATATCTGACCGCCAAAATTTCGCATAGGCTGCCTGCCCGAGGGCAGGTCGTCCCTACTACCGAACCCAACGAGAGCTTTGTGTTCGTCTCCCACTTCCTTCGAGGACTAGGCCTCGCTCTGGATCCCTTTTTTGGGGGTCTCATGTTCTATTACGGTCTGGATTTTCATGATCTGGCCCCGGATTCCCTTCTTCACATCTCGTCATTTATTATCCTTTGTGAGGCCTTCCTCCGCATTACCCCTCACTTCGGCCTGTGGCTCAAGGCCTTCGATGTGAAGCCGAAGATGGTCGAGGGGCAGTACGCAGCGTGCAGAGGTGCTCTAATAAGCAAAATTGATGACGCTCCATGGCCAAAGGGTTTCCTTTCCAGAGGTGTCCGGATTGTGTCAACGGGAGTGGTTTTACGTTACAGCTCCCTGAAGTGCCAAGTGGGTAGCTGCCCCCACCTTTCGCTTGGGCCCTCCACCAAAACTGATGTCATGGATCAGCAGGGGGCTGAGCTGGGGTCCAGCCAAGGACGTGCCAATACTGCAAAGCCGTATCCAAGATCTCTTCGAGGGAGATTTCAGTCTGGTTATGGTAATGCAAGTTATGCTGGTTCGTCGAGTCCAGCCTTGAAAACGCCGGTCCCTCCGCATGTGGGAATTCAACCCGGAAGGACCGCGCACTATTCAGAATTTCCTCGGCATGACGCACGAGGAGATGTACAAATCGTTCTTCGGACCCCAAATAGAGTGTCCGAACACTACCGAGGACGTGGGCCTGAGCTGCAACCGCCCCGCTCCCCAAGTAAGTAATCCCATGGCCGAACACACTGTCCTTTTATTTATCAAGACATCATTTTGAAGAATTTCTCTTTGACCAGGGCTGGATAACAAAGGCGAAGATGATCCGGTGTTCGGCTCCCCTTCCTGAAGGCTTGGACAATCCGGTGCTGGAAAAGATGCTCGAGCCGGCACTTTGCCTAGTGCCCTCAAAGGAAGATGAAGGGGGGAATAAAGAGGGCAAAAGCGGGCCTCCATCACTACCTATTCCAAACGAGGGAATGAGTGCCTCCGCAAGGGACGATAACCAAGGGGAAGAATCTGACGTTCTCTCTCCCCGGGGAAGGAAGAGGTCTACCTCTGAAGATTCGGAAACTAAGGTTTCCAAACGAAAGAAGAAATCTCCGCCAGAGGGACCTGCCTCGGAGGGTACTCTTGCCGCACAATGTCCGCGCGGGGATCAGCCCTCTACCGAGCTGTAAGCAAAAGGGTATTCAATAACGAAAATATCATGCTCTATTTCTGAGGAAAATAATCAAAGCATTAATCTTGCAGTTCGGATCTTAGCCCTTCTTAGCAGAGCTCGTCTTCGGGGGATCTTCTTCCGCAGATGATGGAGAGCGAAATGCCTCCCCCTGCCACACCGCCTTACAAAGCGGGCGACCCCGAGGTGTCGTCGCAGAGGGCTTCTCCTGATCCGGCAAGGCCAGAAGATAATCCTATGGCCACCCGAAGTCCTCAGTATCTGGCTCTTGAAGAGGGCAATTAAAAGAGTCCGGCACCGTCTGGTGTGCGTTCCGACGTATGGAAGGATCTGCTGGAGAAAGCGGCTATCTCAGAAGAGCACCGCACATTGATGTGTACGGTGATTGAAAGGATTTCGTCCGCCGAAAAGCGGGCTGCATGAAGCCTTTATGAGTCCACTGACGGGTTTTGAGGTACGTGAAATGATGTACATTTTTGAAAGTACCGCACATTTTCAGATGTGCCCTGTGTAGATAGTAGCCCCTGAGACTCTGGTTGTCGTCGAAAACGGCGGCAAACGGAGGATCATAGTCCCAGGTAATAACCAGACTGCCTTTATGTGTAGGTGGTGGAGGCTCCGGTGGCTAGCCAGACTGATGGGTATGCCGAACTAAAGCGGCAGCTGGATGCGGCAGATGTCAACATTGTGCTTGTCAACAAGCGGCTTGACGAGGCTCAAGGTCAGTGATTTTTCTAGCGATTGTCACATAATAAGAGCAGCCTGATGCCAGTATCTTTGTTGTGACTGCAGATGGAGCGGCCACTGTGGAGACCCTTCGGGCGGAACTTGCCCGAGCCAAGGAGCAAGCAACGGGTAGCAATGTGGCCGCTTTAAAGGCGGACAAAGAGTTAAGGGCCGAAGAGTTAAGGGCCGAACAGGCCGCACATTGCGGGAGCAAACAAAAAATTGCCAAGATGGACGTGGAGTTAAAAGATGCTACTGACCGTTATCGGCTTCTTGAAGAACAAAACCGGGTGAAGGCGACGGACCTGGAGAAGGCCCGAGTGGCTGCCAAGGAGGCCCGCTCCAAAATTAGAGCAACGAAGGAGGTGCTGAATCAAGCTGCGGATATCGTTTCTGGGAAGCCCTTCTTGTTGCAGACTAAGTTCAGAGATCCGAAATATGCTCCTCTTGACCGGCTATGGAGTTCTGCGGATGAGTACATGGATTTGGCTGCGAGTGCTGCGGATGCGACCGAGTACTTCAAGGATCAGAAAGGTCCTGAAGTGGAGAAGCTGTTCTGGTCACAGTTTCACTCTAGTCCGTCCGCTGTTGCTGAATGAGCGATTGACCGGTTGGGCCGAGCTCGATAGATTATCCGGACTGGCCATGAGGTTAGTTGTGGATCATTTGTGGGCAGGAGGGCCAAGGCCGAATAGCTACTTTAGCTTAGTGCAACAATTCCTTGGCGCTGTGCCACACATCAATGTTGTAAAGAGGTCGGCGTGCGTAGAAGGCTCACGGATGGCTCTTGCCTGTGTCAAAACATACTGGGCGGAGATGGATGCCACCACTGTTGCGGCACAGGGTTCGGCCATAGGCCGAGTGGCTGCCGAGCACTACTTTGAAGAAGTTGAAGGCGCTCGTTCGATAGAGGCTCAGTGCTCGAAGAATATTATGTTTGAATGACATGTATTCCCATTGTAAAAACAATGTTTTATTGAATTTATCAAGGCTGTATTTATACTTTTGCCCAAAAGTGCTATGATGCCTCCTGTGCGGCCGTTTATGTATATATGTATATAACCTAAAAGGTTGCAGTCGTTGGCTTTAGCCCCCACGCATATAATGCGGGGGTGTTCGCAGA
Source organism: Triticum aestivum (assembly GCF_018294505.1). Lineage (NCBI taxonomy): Eukaryota > Viridiplantae > Streptophyta > Magnoliopsida > Poales > Poaceae > Triticum > Triticum aestivum. The sequence goes on along the minus strand of NC_057800.1, from coordinate 226,447,405 downwards.
AGAAGCATGTTTACACTTGATCCAACGTCTTGGTCCATTAAGGAGGTGATAGCACAGCGAACTAGGCAACCGGACTATAATGCTTTAACACTTTCACTTAGCCAGAGGAGTTTGATAGTGGGGCTACTATATAGCCCCTGGTGGCTCTGCACTCATCTGAATTCGGGGTGCGTACATGCGTGGCCGGGAAATGGCCCTTCGTTAAAGTGGAGGAATCCCGAAGATTCCGCTAGGTCATCGAGTGCTTGACCAGTCTCACACTATATCATGATAGTCAGTTTTCGGCTTTCTCTACTGAGGTGCTCGTCCGGATGAACCAGGGCACAATCACAGTAGTTCTCCTGGTGCCGCCTTAGCCGATAGAGCGGAACGTAAGGCAGCCAAAAACAGGAGCCGGGTAAACCCAACATTTGACCAAAGACATGATTCGGAGCTGATGCATATAAGGCCAAACTCATGACGCCGAACACTCCCTAAGGTATTCGGTCTTTATGGTGTAAACCGGGCGTAAACAATGCCCTTTGTAATAAGCCCCTGGTGTCCAGGTACGTGCAATATTATGACGTGGCCACATGCCAATGCGTCGGCATCCTTCTCAATTGTACTGAGAATCCGAGGGATGTGTATCAACAAGAGACAGTAAAAAAGGTTTACGCAGGGTCTTAATCTAAAAAGAATCCTTGGAACGGTTCCCTGCTGCACGTCTGCGCCTGTGTCTCCGTTGTGCCGTATCCTGGACGGGTGTAGCACGATGATCATCTGTAAAAGAGAGGAACTTAGTTGAAAAGTTGCCGTGCAAAAAGGTAGGTTATGCTAAATAAACCATGTACAGTTCAAGATGAGTAAAGTTGAGCCTAATTGCCACTTGTTTGCGCGCGTTGAGCCCCTTTTATTGTAATAGGGGTATAGCCATCAAACATATATCAATTACATATAGATGCGCCAGACTCGTCTAACCGTGTCCGTGGTCTTAACGACCTGTCAGATCCTTTAGTTGGTGAGGCCATTTAGTGTGCGGCTGCCAATGCAGCCGCACGGTCTTCTGCGCGCAAGGAGCACTCAATATTTCCATTTACTGTAATGATGTCGCGTGGACCGGGCATCTTAGGCATGAGAGAAGCGTAATGCGGTATTGCGTTAAAGCGAGTGAAAGCTTCACGTCCGAGTAGTGCTTGATAGCCACTTTGGAACGGAGCAATGTGAAAGGTTAACTTTTCACTGCGGAAGTTATCGGGAAAGCTGAATATAACCTCTAGTAGTAGGGAGCCCGTGCAATGGGCTTCTGGGCCTGGCATTACTCCTTTAAAGGTAGTATTGCTATGGCTAATTTTTGCTGGGTCTATCCCCATGTTGCGGACTGTGTCCTGATATATCAGGTTTAAACTGCTGTCGCCGTCCATCAGGACTCGTGTGAAGTGGTATCCATCAATTATTGGGTCTAATACCAAGGCAGTCCATCCTGCATGCTTGATACTTGCCGAGTAATCCCGATGGTCGAAGGTGATCGGTTGGGACGACCAGTGGCAGAACTCCGTGGTGGTAGGCCCTGGGGCATGTGTCTCTAGGAGTGCCGCTTTGTTTCTCCCTTTTATCACGTGTAACACATTGACTGTTTTGACTTCTGGCGGGAATTTCTTTTGTTCCCCAGTGCTTTGCTTGCGAGGCTCGTCCTCGTCTTCGCTTGGTGTATCCTGCCCCTTGTGTTCGGCGTTGAGCTTGCCGGACTGCTTGAAGACCCAACATTCTCTATGAGTATGATTTGCAGGTTTATTGGGGGTTATGTGGATCTGACATATTTTGTCCAGAATCTTGTTTAGGCTGGACAGTTCGTCTCTGTTGCCTTTGGAGGGCAGCTTTTGCTGACCTGGCCGAGAGCTTCTGAATCCGGCGTTTACCGCCGTGCTCTTCGGGTTGTCTTCTTTATTCCGGCACTTGTTTTTACTACATTGTGGTTTCCCGTTTTCGTCCCTGACTTCGGATGTACTTGGGTTGCTGGTGCTGCACCGGGCTAACCAGCTGTCCTCGCCCGCGCAAAAGAGGGTCATGAGGCTTGTTAATGCTGCCATTGTTCTCGGCTTTTCTTGGCCGAGGTGTCTGGCGAGCCATTCGTCTCGAATGCTGTGCTTGAAAGCTGCTAAGGCTTCGGCGTCCGGGCAGTCGACTATTTTGTTCTTTTTAGTGAGGAACATGTTCCAAAGCTTTCGGGCTGTCTCTTTGGGCTGTTGAGTTATATGACTTAAATCGTCTGCATCCGGTGGTCAGACATAGGTCCCTTGAAAATTTGCCCGAAAGGAGTCTTCGAGCTCTTCCCAGCTTCCAATGGAGTTTTCGGGGAGGCTTTTAAGCTAGTGCCGAGCTGGCCCTTTGAGCTTGAGGGGTAAGTACTTGATGGCGTGGAGATTGTCTCCTCGAGCCATATGGATATGGAGGATGTAGTCCTCAATCCAGACCCCAGGGTCTGTCGTTCCGTCGTACGCCTCTATGTTTACGGGTTTGAATCCCTCTGGAAATTCATGGTCCAGCACCTCATCGGTGAAACATAGGGGGTGTGCGGCACCCCTATATTTCGGTGTACCGTGGTGTTCGGATGTTTGTTGTGTTGCATTGCATACTGGAGCGCGCTTGCGTGGCCCGTAGATGGATCTGGTTGCGTCGTCCTTTTGATGCGAGCCCTCACGCGGATCGCGTACTGGCTTATGTGCGGCATCGTTTGCCGCTCTATGTTGGCCACGAGGTCGTCTATCCGGCCGGATGGCCGTTTTTTTTTGGTTGTGGGGGATCTAACGCCTCCTCATCGAATTTAGGTAGCAACTTTCGCTTCGGGTAGCTCTTGGTGTGGTGATTACCGCCGTACTTGGCTGCAATGTTGAGTACTTCACTCCATCTGATTATGAGTGTGTCTTGTGCAGCCTTGAGCCTTTGCTTCTGCTTTTTGAGTCTCCTCACAGTGGCAACAAGCCTTTGGTGGGCATTCTGTTGCTCCGGGTGCCTGCCCGGTGTGATGTCATCCAGACTGTTATCTTCAACGGAGTCGGGTTGTTTGGTTTGATTCTCCGTGTTGCCATGGTTGGGTGATGGTTCACCCTGCTCTAACGCTGGGTCTATATGATCGTTGTTTCTGCCGAGGCAGGATTTGGAGCGGCGCTTACGCTGCCGCTTTGACTGCTTCTCGAGGGAACAACCCTTTGCTGCGTCCTTCCATTCCTCGTCGTTGTTTTCTTTGGGTGTGTCCACCATGTATACATCATATGATGAAGTGGGCGTCCAGTGCCCTGTGGGCAGTGGTTCCTGTTCGTATCCTGCAGTCGTCCATACCGTCGATGTCTTCGGAGTCGAAGTCGACCATGTCGGTCAAATCGTCGACAGTGGCTACTAAGTGGGTGGTGGGTGGGCGGCGAATTCCTTCGTCATCCGTATCCCAATCCTGCCGGACATAGTTCGGCCAGGACTCTCCTGACAAGGAGAGACACCTTAATGAGTTCAGTATGTCGCTGAAGAGCGAGTGCTGAAAGAAATCCGCGGAGGTAAACTCCATGATCGGTGCCCAATCGGATTCAACGGGCGCAGGCGGTTCGGAGTCCGTGGCCGGGGAAGGATCCGGCAGTTCGGCGTCACAGCTCCCGTGAAGGGTAAGGTCGATACTCAGCTCGATCGCCGCTGAGAATACGGCCTCTGTGGCGGGGTCTATCCACCCGTCCATGGATGGCGCAATTGGCTCCGAATTGAGGGTCGGAGCGGTTGCCGGTGCGGTCTCCTGACAACTGTCCGATGGTAGAGCTAAATCATGCTCATTGTGACCATGCGGCGCACTCGACAGGGGCTCGAATCCGTCGAAGATCAAGTCTTCGCGGATATCGGCCATGTAGTTTAAACTTCCAAACCTCACCTGGTGGCTAGGGGCATAACTCTCGATCTGCTCTATATGGCCAAGCGAGTTGGCCCGCAGTGCGAAGCCGCCGAACACAAAGATCTGTCCGGGGAGAAAAGTCTCACCCTGGACTGCATCGCTATCGATGATTGAAGGAGCCATCAAGCCTAATGACGACGACACAGAGGAACTCTCAATGAAAGCACCAATGTCGGTGTCAAAACCGGCGGATCTCGGGTAGGGGGTCCCAAACTGTGCGTCTAAGGTGGATGGTAACAGGAGGCAGGGGACACGATGTTTTACCCAGGTTCAGGCCCTCTTGATGGAGGTAAAACCCTACGTCCTGCTTGATTTATTCTTGATAATATGTGTAGTACAAGATTTGATCTACCATGAGATCAGAGAGGCTAAACCCTAGAAGCTAGCCTATGGTATGATTGTATGTTGTCCTATGGACTAAAACCCTCCGGTTTATATAGACACCGGAAGGGGCTAGGGTTACACAATGTCGGTTAAAAAGAAGGAGATATACATATCCGTATTGCCTAGCTTGCCTTCCACGCCAAGTAGAGTCCCATCCGGACATGGGACGAAGTCTTCCATCTTGTATCTTCATAGTCCAACAGTCCGGCCAAAGGACATAGTCCGGTTGTCCGGAGACCCCCTAATCCAGGACTCCCTCACCCGGCGTGGAGGCCCGTTGTATGGGCTCCTTAATATTGGAAGTAGTCTTCGGTTCTCCGGACAACTTTCAAAGCAAACACTTGATCTTCGACATCATCCCTTTCCACAGTGGTTATCACGCGCTGCTCGGACGAACTGCTTTCACCCGCTTGAATGCAGTCCCACATCATGCTTATATAAAGCTCAAAATGCCCGGACCGCGCAGTGTCATCATAGTCAATGGAAATATGGAGCGCTCCCTTCGTACTGAGGAGCACACCGCGACCCTTGCAGCCGAGGTATAGAAGGACCTCATCAAGCCGAACAACTCACTGACCATTAGGGCCCTTGACACTACCAAGCGAGTCTGGTCCACACTACAGCTTGCTCGGCTGATCCGGAGATTGATTAGCAGTTCAGCCTCCGCCGATCACCCCATAAGGTTGCGGCATATGTACTGCGCATGCACAATTACGCACTTAAAATACCTTGGGCAACATCGGAGGCATACTACGGAAAAAGGTCAATAGTACGGCTTGACCCTATTTGAACCTTAACCTTCTTTCTCGCCTTCTTTTTCTTTAACTATAGGTTCATTAAAACCTGCCTAATCTACGGTTGTACAGGGGCTACTCTCTAAAGCTCCCCATTTTTATAGACGATCATCAACTTCTCCTCTCAAGGGATTTCTATCCAAGGAGAAATGGCGCAGACATGCAGTAGGGCAACATTAGGACTCAAGTCGCTACTTTTTCCAAAAGTCCTATGTAAAACTTTCCCTTGTGTAAACTCTCGGCATGTAAAATAGCCTTAATACTCATGGAATTATCTGTAATAGCATGTCTCGGCGTATTATACAGGATATAAAGGAAACAGTTGATTACCACTTTTGTTTGGTACTGATTTATTTTGTCATCTATATCCCTTCCTCACTTCAGATTGCCACATGTGCTTTAGTCCAGCCTTAAACACTGGGGGTTGTATTCAGCTCTGCATGTTCTCAAGTCCAAACACGTATAGGGTACTCTCCGGCGCCCCAAATATCGCACTATATGCATTGGCTCCGAATCATGTCCGGCTAAGGTCTAATGTTGCCCTAATGTTGCCCTGCTGCACGATTTGTAGTATAAGACTAAGTCACCGAATCGCTGACCAGCTCTCGCCTTATCATGATAGTCAGTTTTCGGCTTTCTCTACTAAGCTATTTGACCGGACGAACCAGAAATACAATCGCAGTAGTTCTCCCTTTAAGACCTTAGCCGAACGAGCGGAACATAAGTTGGGTTGCCCGGCTCATGTGCTTACCACCTTACATTCCGCTCGTTCGGCTAAGGTCTTAAAGGGAGAACTACTGCGATTGTGTTTCTGGTTCGTCCGGTCAAATAGCTTAGTAGAGAAAGCCGAAAACTGACTATCATGATAAGGCGAGAGCTGGTCAGCGATTCGGTGACTTAGTCTTATACTACAAATCGTTGGTGGTTTATTCCATGTTGTACGAGGAGCTGGTCTTTGTCCAGCCGCATGGAAAAGGCACCTTAGTTCGGATTGCCCCATACGCACAAGGGGCTAGAACTTAGCCCCACCGTCAAACTCCTATGGCTAAGTGAAAGTACTAAAGCCACATAGTCTGATTGCCTAGTTCAAATCGCAGACACCTCCTTCATGAACCAAGACGTTAGATAAAGTGTGACCACGCGCGATGTCGAACACCCTCGTAGAATCTACGTAGGGGCTAAAGTCGACGACTGGCAACTTTAAAAAAACGGCCGCACAAGAGGAAAATCACTTCAAAGGCGCAAATATATTAAAAGCCCAGGTTCACAAACATAGTTTTACAACCCGGATACATTTACACAAATATGACATCCTTTGAGCATTGGCCCTCTACTATTCGGGCACCCGCCAGGACGTCTTCGAAGTATCTCTCCGGCTTACGGTGGTCCTTGCCTTTGGGTGGGCCCGTGGTCGCCACGTCGGTGGCCTTCATCTTTGCCCAATGCATCTTGACACGGGCAAAGGCCATCCGAGATCCATGTATCCACGCCGAGCACTTAACAGTATCAACCTGAGGCAGCGCGTCCACGAGCCGCCTCACCAAACCGAAGTAGCTACTCAGAATGGGTTTGGCTGGCCATAGCTGGACTATTAAATCCTTCATGGCCAAGACGGCCACCCTATGCAGCTCCATCATCTTCTTCATCTAGTCGTTCAAGGGCGCCGGATGCTCTGGCGCAAGAAACTGCGACCAGAACAGCTTCTCGGTCGAGTTCCCCTCCTGGGCTTGGAAGAACTGTGCGGCAGCAGCAGCACTCCTCGGTAGATCCGCAAACGTGTCTAGAGAACTCCACACCCAAGTGAGCAAAGCATATCTTTGACCTCCGAATATACTCTGCAAAAGAAAAGCCTTACCAGCCACTATCTGCTTCGCTTGCCGGATCTCCTCGCGAGCACTCCAGGACTCGACCCGCACCTCCTTAGCCTCCTGAAGAGCCTTGGCGAGTTTGGTCAACTGGGCCGAACTCTTCTCCTCCAGTTCCTCGCATTTGAGGATGGCGTCCTTTAGCTCCTGCTCGACTTTGGCCACCGAGCTTCGTGTTAGCGGCAGGCGACCTGCTTGGTTTTCAGCTCTGCAACCACTTTGTCAACGGCTGCTTTGTTAGCCTTCGCCTCTTGTTGGGCTTTGGCAAGGGCGCCTTTGAGGGTCCCGACCTCGGCTGCCCCAACTATGCTCATAATCGAAGCATTACATGAGTTAGTCTCTGAATATAGATATTACTTATAAGATACAGCTACACTTTTTAGCACTGTGTGCATACCTTGCGTTTCATCAAACCGCTTGTTCACGCGGTTGATCTCTTCATCGGCCAACTGAAGCTTCCGATTGAGTTCGGACACTTCTGCGGCCTGGGCGGTCGCCGCCAGCAGGGAAGCCTGTTACAACAATAGAACAATATGTCAACTCTACCGAATACTAGATGGATCCTTTGTCCGACTTTTCAAACCAGACAGTAGAATAGTCTGTCAACTCTAACGAATACTATATGGATCCTTTGTCCGGCTTTTCAAACCAGACAGAGGCTGAGGGGTTACTGTCTATATACATGTATATTCCTCTATACGAAAAAAAATTGTTTTAGGACATTACGTCGCATACCTCAAAGCCTGTTAGTAGGCTATGGAAGGCTTCGTTCAGTCCGCTCCTAGCAGACTGGACCTTCTCTACTACCACACCCATCAGGGTGCGGTGCCCCTCCATGATGGAAGCATGTTGCAGTGCTTCCGTTAGAGTGCTCGGCGCCTTCGGATTAGTGGAGGTCACCGATGGAGCCGATGCTCCTCCCCCTCTGTTGAAGGGGGCTGCTCACCTAATCCCGAAGCCGCATTGGTCTCTGGAACGGTGTCCGGCTGGGGCCCGGATTGTTGGGGATCCCCACCATCGGTTGCCATAGGGGTCGCCTCCCCTATGTCTTCGGCGACCGAGGTATTACCCTCGGGAGCCTTCTCGATAGCCTCGCCCGCCCCTCCGTGGCCTGGAGAGTTCCTTCGGGACAACACCTTGGTGTCATCTAGGTGACATGTGAGGAGGCGCGTGGCGGCGTCTCTCTCTCTCTCTGCCATCTCGGGTGGCAGAGAGCTCCCCTCCGATAACAGAGTGTTCGGAAGCTCGCATGGAGGGCTGAAGAGCACATAGCAAAATATCTTATATAATAGAAAGGGAGGACAAAAAATAAACAATGAGTATCCGAACACTTACGATGCGGCCAAGAGCTTCGCCCTAGGTAGCTTCTTGCGGATTTGTTCGGACTCTCGGTCAGAACTATCTTGGAGGATGATTTTCCCCCTCTTGGATGCCTCCCCCTCCGGTTCTTCGGAGGCCATCCTCTTCTTCTTCATCCCCTTGCGGGGGAGTTGCTTTCCGCTTCCTCCTCTTCTTCTTCCTCATCTCCCTCATGGGAGGAGAGGGCTTCAGTTTCTCTGGACATAGTGTCTGAAGAACCTTTGTGGCGAGGGCCGCCCTTGGCCTCTTTTCCCTTCTTCTTGGCCTTCTTCTTCGGTGCCTGATACGGCGCCGGAACTAGAATCTTTGTCAGTTGGGGAGTGGCCGGATTATCCGGCAGTGGCGTCGGGCAGTCGATCTGCCCCGCTTTCTTCGTCTAGCCCTATGTGAAAAGGGGAAAATATAATTTGTATCACATCTGAAGTGTTAATTAAATAAGGTTTCAGAAGGGTCACGCTTGCCGCTAAGGCCGGGTTCTCGATGTCGAGCCCGATGTCCTCGGTCTCCATGGGCCAACTTTTCTGGTCCTTGAAAAGTTGCTTCCATATATCTTTGTTTGTGGTGCCGAAGAAGCGCTTCAAGGTCCGGGGCTCATCCGGATTGAACTCCCACATAGGGGAGGCCCAGAGTTGACAAGGGAGGACACGGCAGAAGATCATCACCTAGATCATGTTTGTGAGTCCGGTGTTTTTGCCCAACACATTGGAGATGCGCTTTTGCAGCATCATCACCTTTGGCTGGGACCCCCGATCAAGGCCCTTGGCGGTCCACAAGGTGAGTCTCATCGGGGGTCCGGATCTGAAGTCATGTGCGGCCTCCCACTTGGCATCGCGGGGTTCGGTGATGTAGAACCACTCCTGCTGCCACACCTTGACTGTCTCCACAAAAGCCCCTTTGGGCCAAACGGCGTTGGGAAGCTTTCTCACCATAGCTCTATCGCAATCCGCATGATGCCCATCGACCACCTTCGGCTTCACGTTGAAGACTTTAAGCCATAGGACGAAGTGTGGGGGGATGCAGAGTATAGCCTCACACACGACGATGAACATTGAGATGTGAAGGAAAGAATTTGGGGCTAGATCATGGAAATGTAGCCCATAGTAGAACATGAGGCCCCGGACAAACGGATGAAGGGGAAACCCTAGACCTCAGAGGAAATGGGGGATGAACACTACCCTCTCGTCGGGCTCCGGAGTGGGGATGATCTGATCCTTGTTGGGAAGCCGGTGCGCGATATCCACGGGTAGGTAGCCCGCACCTCGGAGCTCCTTGATGTCCTTCTCCGTGACATAGGAGGCCTCCCACTTTCCCTTAGAACCGGATCTAGACATGGATGGAGAGGTTGGTGGCGGTGGGAAAGATTGAAGTTTGGGCACTGGATCTTGAAGATTGGAAGGCAGGAGCGAGAAGAAGGCGTGGGTGAAAAAGGAGGATTCTTTACCCTCTTATAGGCAGTGAAATACCAAACGCCCCCTCTCGAGCCTTAAAACTCGCTTGTTCCTGAAGAGATCGTGTGAGTGGCATAGTTGTTTCACCCGAAACCATATTAATGGGAATCCCATAATGGGCGGGCATAGTCTCTATTTTGACAAGACGTGCCAATGGAGGCTATGCCTCGAAACGTGAAACGCGGGTATGAAAACGGTTCGAAATGTTAAAGAGCCAGATGTGATGCTTCACCGAAAAAAGTTGTCGGTAAGAGATAGTGTTTCATTTTGATACTTTGCCTTCGTGGCTAAGGGTTGTAACAATTATACAGAGCCGGATACAGTTCCTTTGTTCAGGGAATTGTTTTAAAGTGTTCAGGAAGAGGAACCCGCCTTGCAAAGCCGAAGACAATCCGTGTGCCAAACACGTCATCATCGAAGACTGGTTCAGGGGCTACTAAGGGAGTCTTGGATTAAGGGGTCCTCAGGTGTCCGAGTTATTCAATATGGGCCAGTGTAACATCCCAAATTTTCAATTTGGAATGTTTTACAATTATTAGTTAAGCATCTATGCATTTTGTTTGAATTGTGTGGCATTTGGAAATTTTCAGAGGCATTTGAGTTTTGTTTTAATTGGATTCAACTTGGAAATTGAAATTTATTTCAAAAAGAAATGCCTGACAAAATACTTGAGAAAAAGTATGAGAGGAGTAAACATGACGCTCCAAAAATGTCAGAAGAAAAATATGGCCAAAAAGTTTGAATTCAAATTTGAATCTTATTTGGGATTTCCAGGAGATGTTTTTTAGTTTGTGTTTTGCCTCTGGAAAAATGTCCACGTTGTAGGATTATTTCCCCTAAGAATTTTAATATATATATATATATATATATGTCCTATATAAAAATACTATAGATTTCTCTATAATTAGTTTTCTCTCTCTGTCTTACTTTAAAAAAGGAAGAACCCCGGCGTGCCAGGCGCCCGGCCAACGGGCCCAGTCGCCGAGGCCACAACCCACCCGACGCGGCCCAGCCAGCCACCAGCTACGCGCACGCCCGAGCCGTCTCCGTTTCGGTTGACCGACCGAACCCTCCTCTCCCTCTCTTGCCGACACCCCGGCCCCACCCCTTCTCTTTCCTCCTTGCGCACGTAATGCCGCCCGGAGCGCGTCCAGAGCGTGCCGCGGTTCCGATTCTCTCGAGATCGTGATCCCGAGTCGACCCCACACCCACGCTTATGCCCTATATAAACCAGTCGGCCTCCTCTTCTGAACCCCCCAAAAACCCTATCCCAACTCCCACCGTAGCTCGCGCCCTCGCCAAATGCATCTCGCTGCTGCCGCCGCAGTTCGCCGCTCGTTCCGACTCCGGTGAGCACTCCCTCGATCCCAATTTCCACCCACGTACTTTCATCACCGTTTCCCATTTTTTTGACATGGTCTGCCCCCTCTTACCCACAGCAGCGACGACCCCGAGCTCGTCCGCCACCCACCGAAGCTGCAGAGCACTGGGCTCTGCTTCGCCTCGCCCCAACGTCTGCGCCATCCCCGAGCTCCAACAACTCCACCACCACCTCCGCCTCACTCCGCCGCATCGCCCCAACGTCACCGCCGTCGCCCCGGACCACCGAAACACGTCCGCCACCAACGCCCGAGCCAACCTCGCCGTCGACCGCCGCTGTAAGCCGCCGGCCTTCCCCTCCACCGTTAGATCTCGAATCTAGGGCCTAGATTAGATCACGCGGAGAGTTTGGTTTTTCTTTAGTAGATCGGTTTAGTTTCGGTTTATTCCCGGTTAGATCGGTTTATTTTAAGTTGCAGTTTAGTTAGACCGGCCCGATCGGTTATTTCTGTTTAGCCATGGGCGCGTTTTAGTTAGTTGTCGCCTGAGCGTTAGATAGGCCCAGTAGCGCCAGTTTTGTTTTTAGTTTCTGTTTTTAAAACAGAATAGTTCTGTTCTTGTAAAGGCTATATCTTTTAGGTTATTTATTATTTTTAGTTGATTCTTTTTTGTTAGTTTACATATTTACTATAGTTTCTGTAGAAAATAGATTCGGCCATGTTTAAGTTTATAAAAATAGTTTTATATTAGTTTTAGTCAGATTAGTATTTCTGCTATAAATTGAGCTAGGATTATTATTTTAGGTGATTCTTTTTTCCACTTCTTAGTTTTGACCTAGCCTAGCAGTAGGAACTTGTTGGGGGTATTTGTAGATTGTATTAAAATTAGTTTTAGTCGAAATCAAGCTTTTCTAGTTTTATTTAGCTTGCTGCTGCTTCCTGTTGTTCTACTTATTATTGAATTTTAATTTACCCCTGCTATAGTTTATTTTAGATTAGTTTTTGTAGTTACAGAGGGTGAACATTTATTTACAACAAAATAAAAAGTTTTATTTTAGTTTCTTATTAGTTTTGTTTTAGGTACAACAGGAGTTCTATAATAGATATTAATGTGATTCTTTTTGCACCTAGTTTATATGTTGTTTTCCTTTATGTTAGTTAGCAAAACCCTTGTTTTGGTTCTGTTAAGAAAAGTGTTAGTAGGATAAAACTATTTCTTTGTTGTTGCTTAAAGTGATGAAAACCTTGATTTTTTTTCCTCGAGTTTTCTTTGGTTTTGGTTTGAGTGCTTCTGTGATTTGCTTTAGCTTGCTGTTATGTTATTTAGAGGAATACTTATTTGTGCTATTGTTTGACTTGATAGAATTTCCGGAGTGCGAAGCTTGCTATCTCGAGTCACTAGCACTTGAAGATCGTCAGCCAGGCAAGTCATTTGATCATGTTTTACAATACATATGATTTTGTTGCATTAGAATTATTCTTCCCCACCATGCATGCATTAGGAGAATTTTATGTTATGTCTTGAGTAGTATCATGAGGTAGGATGAACCCAATTCCCCTTGCTACTATTGCCTGGGATGATGTAGTTTATCTTGCTATGCTCGTAGACGGGGTTGGTTGAGAGATTCATAAGGGAGATGCGAGAGTCAAGATGATGACAACCCCATGACTTCAAGCTCAAGATGGACTTCAAATTCACTACTGGGTGGAGGACGGTTGACGGGCACCCTGGAGAAACCAGCGGATGGCCGGGATGCATGGAGAAGCGCCCTGACATCTTGCGGAAAGCTTCACCCAGCCATGAAGAGACGGATGGATACCCCTTGACCGGAAGCTTACCTGTGCAGCCGCAAGCCATTATGGGCTCTGGCTGGGTTAACCTTAGACGTGACTCTGGACGGACGGTGCCAGCAGATGTAGAAGAACGGTAGGACATGGATGGGCACCGGCAGTGCCCAGAGAAACTCTATGGAAGACCCTATTTCATTCATCCCGTCTTCAAACACCAGGCAATGCAAGGACATAAAGGAGGGAATGAATCTTGTGGGTAAAGTGCACAAGACTCTGCAGAGTAACAACCTAATCGATTAGCCGTGTCCCCAGTTACGGACAAATGAGCCTCTAGAAACTGGAGTATTTCGGAAATCTCAACACTGAACAAATAAATTAATTGAGGGGTTAATTAATAATTGGGATCGAGACATTGGTTGGCGGAACCATCTCAATAACTACCAACATTTCGTAGTAATTGCAAGCAAGCCCTTTGTTGTAGGGAAAAACTGGCTTTTTCGCAAAAACATAAAACTTAGAGCCCCATAGCCAAATTGCATATAGTGTTAGCATTATTATTGTTGTTCTCTCTATGACTTGCCGGCATATTTAAAATGCTGACCTACACGGCTGCAACGTCTCATGTTGCAGAGGAGTTTTCCGACTAGGAGTGAGGCTACGCTCTACGCTTGGCGATTGCCCTATGGAGTCAGATGGACTCGCTATTCGTCTACGCTTCCGCAGCTTTATTTAGTTTATTTCTCATGAGTTGGCCTTCGGCCGAATTTATTATGATGTAATAAAGACTCGATATGAGAATTGTGTAATAAATTCAGGTGTGATTGAACTTTGAATCTTTTCATCAATGTACTGTGTGTGCCAGCATGATCTTGGGATGGTACAACTACACAGAGACTTGACCGATTTTGGGTCGGGTCGTTACAGAGATGGTATTAGAGCCAGGTTGACCGTAGTTTGTAACCCCTAGGATCGGAAAGGCATAGGAAGAAACTATTTTATTTTATGTCCTTATCATTCCATAATACTCCCCTGTTCATTTCTGACTTCTCTCCGATTTCAACATTCTAGATGTCCGTCATGTTCATCCCAGTTCTGCTCCTGGAGTTTTGCCAGCCAGATGAGACAATGCTTTTCGGCAGGAGGCTGGTCCAGATCACCAAGGAATTGAAGATTGCTCTGCCGTCTATCACCGGGACCCCCTATCATGGCATTTCCAGAAGACCATCGTTATAGGATTAAGGTGCACATACCAGGGAGGACTTTCGGAAGTCTCTCGGCGCCCATTGACTTCAGGTTCACTGCTCCCACTTGGATCCTCGGGAGAGACATAGCAGTTCATAATGCACTTGGATGCATCCAGGAGGAATACAGGACCGAGCTTGTTGGATCAGACCACACCATGATTTCTCGCAGGACTGCAGATGGAGAGACCATCCGCACCATAGATGACGACTCCATTCACTCATATGTCCAAGACTTGGAGGCTCACATCAGGGCTCTAGAGATTCAGATGCGCAGCAGCTTGAAGATGGTCCAAAAGTTGCATCTTCGTGAAATTGAACTGGAGGATGCAGCACGTGAAGCCCACTATGTGAATGAGGATGAAGTCAAGGATTTCATGGGGAGAGTCGACAAGCTGAAGATTGATGTTGCCGCATTAGAGGAGAAGATAGATCTGGGAGAAAACCTTTTCCTGAGTGGAGATGATGGACCTCTCGTGAGCAATGACCAGGATTATGAAGAGAGCTCCACCGAAGGAAGCCGCAAGAGGAGGCGCCGCACCAGAGGACGACGCACCAGAGGACGCAATTATAATTGATGAAGACATTTAGTCGACCGCCATGTTATTTTTTTTTTGTCGATCAGTTAGGCCGTTATTTTTGATTAGTCGTGAGATTTTGTAATCTGATATTGAACCCTAATTGAGATGAATGAATAAATGATTGGTGTGACTATGTGTGTGCATTCATTTGGGTAGTGCTATTTTCTCATTAGACCCTTGTTCTATTCTAATTTCTCATCCACTCCATAACACCAGATGCCTCTGAGATGTGACCCCGGTTTCACTTTCCCGCCGGAGCTCACCCAGCAGCTTTAACAGCAGATTGCCTTAATGCAAATGCTCATCCAAAACCAAGGCAACAATAACAACAATCCACTGCCACCACCCCCTGTCGATAACCTGACCCGGTTCCTAAGGCTGAATCCGCCGGTGTTCTCTAGTAGCACCGAGCCGATTGTAGCCAATGATTGGCTCCGCAAGATCGGAAGGGATCTAACAACTGCTGGATGCACAGATGCTGAGAAGGTGTGTTTTTCCGCACATCAACTGAATGGACCTGCAGCCTCTTGGTGGGAGAACTACACCGCCACTTATCCGGTCGCCACCATGACATGGGATCAGTTCCAGCGGGCCTTCCGCACCGCTCATGTCTCAGCTGGAGCCATGAGTCTGAAGAAGTGTGAGTTCCACAACTTACGCCAGGGGAACCGTACTGTGGGGCAGTATGTGGATGAGTTCAGCAAATTATCTCGCTATGCCCCAGATGATGTGGCCACAGATGCCGCAAAACAAGAGAAGTTTCTTGAGGGACTCAATGATGAGCTGGGAATGCAGATAATGGTGGCTACCTTCAACAACTACCAGGAGCTGGTAGACAAGGCCACTATACTTGAAGGCAAGCAGCAGCAGATTGAAAGCCACAAGCGGAAATATGGCCAGGGAAGTACAACTCCGGAGCTCAGCAGAAACCCCGCTATGCCCCATACTCGGGAGGACATACCCATCACACCCATGGAGGACATAATCATGGAGGGAATGGAAACAATAGCTACCAAGACAACAACCCCAAGTCAGGCAATGGAGGCAATGGCAACCAACATCGTCCTTCTCCGACTCAGAAGGACCTGAGTCATATCACATGTTTCAAGTGCCAGAAGATAGGACACTATGCCACCGATTGTCCAGAGGCCAAGCAGAGGAATGGAAATGGCAACGGCAGTGGAAGCTTAGCAAAGAAGCCCAAGTCTTTTCCTCGTGCTCAGGTGAATCACATTGACGTGGAGGACGTCTATGATCAGCCAGACACTGTGGTTGGTAAGTTTTTATTAAATTCACGTCCAGTATTGGTACTCTTTGATTCCGGTGCAATGCATTCATTCATATCAAGGGTAGTTGTGGAAAAGTACGGTTTGCCCACTAGGACCCTTAGAACCCCGCTTTAGGTCACTTCCCCAGGAGGAGAGATGATGGCAGGCTTAGGCTGTCATTCAACCCTCAACATCGGAAATCATGATTTTACCGTAGACCTCATAGTCTTAGAATCCCAGGGGTTGGACGTGATCCTAGGCATGGACTGGTTGGCGAAGTTTGAAGGGAACATCGACTGTGCCCGCAAGACGATTTTGCTCACCACCCCGGAGCAGAAGAGGATCAAGTATATATCCAGACGCACACCGATAAAGAAGCAGGTGAATTCCCTCACGGGAGTGGTTCGGGAGGAAGTGCCTGTAGTACAAGATTTTCCGGATGTATTTCCAGAGGAATTACCAGGAATGCCACCGGACAGAGAAATAAAATTTCTGATTGAGTTATTACCTGGCACAGCCCCAATATCCAAGAGACCTTATCGGATGCACCCGAATGATTTGGAAGAGATCAAGCAGCAGATCAAGGAATTATTGGAGAAAGGATATATTCGCCCAAGTTCGTCACCTTAGGGAGCCTCGGTTCTTTTGGTAGAGAAGAAGGATGGAACCTTGAGAATGGTTGTAGATTATCGTTCATTGAACGACGTGACCATCAAGAATAAGTACCCTCTGCCAATGATTAACGATTTATTTGATCAGCTAGTCGGAGCCAAAGTATTTTCCAAGATCGATTTTTGATCAGGGTATCATCAGCTGAAGATTCGTGAACAGGATATACCCAAAACAGCTTTCACCACCAGGTATGGTTTATATGAGTATACCATCATGTCATTCGGATTGACTAATGCCCCTGGGTATTTCATGAGCATGATGAACAAGGTATTTATGGAATATCTGGACAAGTTTGTCGTAGTGTTCATCAATGACATATTGGTTTTCTCCAAGAGCGAGGAAGAGCACAAGGAACATCTGCGTCTAGTTCTAGAGAAACTACGAGAACATTAGTTATATGCCAAGTTCAGCAAATGTGAATTTTGGTTGAAGGAAGTCGGATTCCTCGGACATGTTATTTCAGGAGAAGGAATAGCAGTCGACCCCACCAAGGTTGAATTGGTCACCAACTGGCAATCCCCCACCTCAGTCAAGGAGATCCGCAGTTTTCTCGGACTTGCAAGATATTATCGGAGATTTATTTAGAATTTCTCCAAGATTGCTAAACCCATGACCGAGCTATTGAAGAAGGAAACCAAGTACATTTGGACCGAGGATTGTGAAGCAAGTTTTCAGGAGTTGAAGAAACGTCTGGTTACAGCCCCAGTACTCATTTTGCCGGACATACACAAGGATTACTGGGTGTACTGTGACGCTTCTCATCAAGGACTTGGAGGAGTGCTCATGCAGGAAGGAAAAGTTGTAGCTTATACCTCCAGACAGCTACGACCTCACGAGATGAATTATGCCACACACGATTTGGAGTTAGCAGCCATAGTGAACGCACTCAAGACATGGAGACATTTCCTTGTCGGAAATAGTTGTGATGTTTACACGGATCATAAGAGCTTGAAGTACATTTTCACGCAAAAGGAGTTGAACCTCAGACAATGGAGATGTCTTGAATTGATCAAGGACTATGACATGAGATTGCATTATCACCCAGGGAAAGCAAATGTTGTAGCAGACGCCTTGAGCCGTAAAAGCCAGGTGAACACCCTCATAGCTGGAGGATTACCTCAGAAATTAGCCGACGATCTCAGAGATCTCCGATTGGAGATAGTACCAAGAGGATTTGTCGCCACCTTGGATATTCAATACACTTTGACTGAAAGGATCCGTGAAGCACAGAGGACGGACAAGGAAATTGCAGAGATAAAGGAAAAGATGAGTAACGGAAAGGCTAAAGGTTTTCGTGAGGATGAACACAGAAATTTATGGTTTGAGGATCGTATCTATGTGCCTAATGACCCAGAGGTCAGGAAGTTAATTCTTCAGGAGGCCCATGATTCACCATACTCGATTCACCCACGCAACACCAAGATGTATCTGGACTTGAAGGAAAGTTTCTGGTGGACAGGTATGAAGAAGGATATTGCCGAGTACGTAGCAGTATGCGATGTTTGTCAGCGAGTAAAGGCGGAACATCAGAAGCCGGCAGGGTTACTTCAACCACTACCGATTCCCGAGTGGAAATGGGAAAAACTTGGAATGGATTTTATCATGGGATTACCCCGGACCCGTTCAGGTTATGATTCTATCTGGGTAGTAGTAGATCGCTTGAACAAGGTAGCACATTTCATTCCCGTGAAGACTACATATACCAGCGCTAAGTTAGCCAAGATATACATGACCAGGATCGTATGCCTGCATGGAGTTCCAAGGAGTATCATGTCAGATAGAGGAACACAATTTACCTTAAAGTTTTGGAATCAGTTGCATGAAACCTTGGGTACGAGGCTGGAGTTCAGTACAGCTTTTCATCCACAGACAGATGGACAGACCGAGAGAGTCAACCAGATTCTGGAGGACATGTTGAGAGCCTATGCGCTAGACTACGGGTCTAGCTAGGATGACAATTTGCCATACGCAGAATTCTCGTACAACAACAGCTAACAGACCAGTCTGAAGATGGCCCCTTTTGAAGCTCTATACGGAAGAGGTGCAAAACACCATTGCTGTGGGATGGTGTTGGAGATCGAAAACTTTTTGGTCCCGGTCTTGTTGGGGAACGTTGCAGAAAATTAAAATTTTTCCTACGGTTTCACCAAGATCCATCTATGAGTTCATCTAAGCAACGAGTCTAGGGAGAGAGTTTGCATCTACATACCACTTGTAGATCGCGTGCGGAAGCTTGCAAGGTGATGATGTAGTCGTACTCGACATGATCCAAATCACCGATGACCTGCGCCGAACGGACGGCACCTCCGCGTTCAACACACGTATGGAACAGCCACGTCTCCTCCTTCTTGATCCAGCAAGGAAGGGAGGAGAGGTTGAGGGAGATGGCACCAGCAGCAGCACGACGGCGTGGTGTTGGTGGAGCTGCAGTACTCTGGCAGAGCTTCGCTAAGCACTATGGACGTGGAGGAGGTGTTGGGGAGGGAGAAGGAGGCAACCAAAGGCCAGGGCGTTCAGGTATGAAGTCCCTCCTCTCCCCCCACTATATATAGGGGTGCCAAGGGGGGGTGGCCGGCCCTAGGAGATCAAATCTCCTAGGGGGTGCAGCGGCCAAGGGGGGTTTTCCCTCCCCCCAAGGCACCTAGGAGGTGCCTTACCCTCCTAGGACTCTTGCCCCCTTGAACCCTAGGCGCATGGGCCTATGTGGGGCTGGTGCCCTTGGCCCATTAGGCCAAGGCGCACCCCCTTACAGCCCATGTGGCCCCCCGGGACAGGTGGACCCACCCGGTGGACCCCCGGGACCCTTCCGGTGGTCCCGGTACAATACCGATAACCCCGAAACTTGTCCCGATGCCCGAAACAGGACTTCCCATATATAAATCTTTACCTCCGGACCATTCCGGAACTCCTCGTGACGTCTGGGATCTCATCCGGGACTCTGAACAACATTCGGGTTACTGCATATACATATCCCTATAACCCTAGCGTAACTGAACCTTAAGTGTGTAGACCCTACGGGTTCGGGAGACATGCAGACATGACCGAGACTCTCTTAGTCAATAACCATCAGCGGGATCTGGATACCCATGATGGCTCCCACATGCTCCTCGATGGTGTCATCGGATGAACCACTATGTCGAGGATTCGATCAAACCCTGTATGCAATTCCCTTTGTCAATCGGTACGTTACTTGCCCGAGACTCGATCGTCGGTATCCCAATACCTTGTTCAGTCTCGTTACCGGCAAGTCACTTTACTCGTACCATAATGCATGATCCCGTGTCCAACACCTTGGTCACATTGAGCTCAATATGATGATGCATTACCGAGTGGGCCCAGAGATACCTCTCCGTCATACGGAGTGACAAATCCCAGTCTCGATCCGTGTCAACCCAACAGCTACTTTTGGAGATACATGTAATGTACCTTTATAGTCACCCAGTTACGTTGTGACGTTTGGTACACCCAAGGCATTCTTACGGTATCCGGGAGTTACACGATCTCATGGTCGAAGGAAGAGATACTTGACACTTGCAAAGCTCTAGCAAAACGAACTACACGATCTTTTATGCTATGCTTAGGATTTGGGTCTTGTCCATCACATCATTCTCCTAATGATGTGATCCCGTTATCAACTACATCCAATGTCCATAGTCAGGAAACCATGACTATCTGTTGATCACAACGAGCTGGTCAACTAGAGGCTTACCAGGGACATAGTGTGGTCTAAGTATTCACACGTGTATTACGATTTCCGGATAATATAGTTATAGCATGAATACAAGACAATTATCATGAACAATGAAATATAATAATACTTTTATTATTGCCTCTAGGGCATATTTCCAACAGTCTCCCACTTGCACTAGAGTCACTAATCTAGTTACATTGTGATGAATCGAACACCCATAGAGTTCTGGTGTTGATCATGTTTTGCACGCGAGAGAGGTTTAGTCAGCGGATCTGCGACATTCAGATCCGTGTGCACTTTGCAAATCTCTATGTCTCCATCTTAAACATTTTCACGGATGGAGTTGAAACGACGCTTGATGTGCCTGGTCTTCTTGTGAAACCTGGGCTCCTTTGCGAGGGCAATAGCTCCAGTGTTTTCACAGAAGAGTTTGATCGGCCCCGACGCATTGGGTATGACTCCTAGGTCGGTGATGAACTCCTTCACCCAAATCGCTTCATGTGCTGCCTCCGAGGCTGCCATGTACTCTGCTTCACACGTAGATCCTGCCACGACGCTCTGCTTGCAGCTGCACCAGCTTACTGCTCCACCATTCAACATATACACGTATCCGGTTTGTGACTTAGAGTCATCCGGATCTGAGTCGAAGCTAGCGTCGACGTAACCCTTTACGACGAGCTCTTCGTCTCCTCCATAAACGAGAAACATGTCCTTTGTCCTTTTCAGATACTTCAGGATATTCTTGACCGCTGTCCAGTGTTCCTTGCCGGGATTACTTTGGTATCTTGCTACCAAACTTACGGCAAGGTTTACATCGGGTCTGGTACACAGCATGGCATACATAATAGATCCTATGGCTGAAGCATAGGGGATAACACTCATCTCTTCTTTATCTTTTTCCGTGGTCGGTGACTGAGCTGAGCTCGGTCTCATACCTTGTAACATAGGCAAGAACCCCTTCTTGGACTGATCCATTCTGAATCTCTTCAAAATCTTATCAAGGTATGTACTTTGTGAAAGACCTATGAGGCGTCTCGATCTATCTCTATAGATCTTGATGCCTAATATATAAGCAGCTTCTCCAAGGTCCTTCATTGAAAAACACTTATTCAAGTAGGCCTTAATGCTGTCCAGAAATTCTATATTATTTCCCATCAGGAGTATGTCATCTACATATAATATGAGAAATGCTACAGAGCTCCCACTCACTTTCTTGTAAACGCAGGCTTCTCCATAAGTCTGCATAAACCCAAACGCTTTGATCATCTCATCAAAGCGAATGTTCCAACTCCGAGATGCTTGCACCAGTCCATAAATGGATCGCTGGAGCTTGCATACTTTGTTAGCGTTCTGAGGATCGACAAAACCTTCCGGCTGCATCATATACAGTTCTTCCTTAAGATGCCCGTTAAGGAATGCTGTTTTGACGTCCATCTGCCATATCTCATAATCATAGTATGCGGCAATTGCTAACATGATTCGGACGGACTTTAGCTTCGCTACGGGAGAGAATGTCTCGTTGTAGTCAATCCCTTGAACCTGTCGATAACCCTTAGCGACAAGTCGAGCTTTATAGATGGTAACATTACCATCCGCGTCCGTCTTCTTCTTAAAGATCCATTTGTTTTCTATCGCTCGCCGATCATCGGGCAAGTCTGTCAAAGTCCATACTTTGTTTTCATACATGGATTCTATCTCGGATTTCATGGCTTCAAGCCATTTGTTGGAATCCGGGCCCGTCATTGCTTCTTCATATTTCGAAGGTTCATTGTTGTCTAACAACATGATTTCCAGGACAGGGTTGCCGTACCACTCTGGTGCGGAACGTGTCCTTGTGGACCTACGAAGTTCAGCAGTAACTTGATCCGAAGTACCTTGATCATTATCATGGTTTTCCTCTTCAGTTGGTGTGGGCATCACAGGAATGGTTTCCTGTGCTGCGTCACTATCCCGCTCAAGAGGTAGTACTTCATCGAGTTCTACTTTCCTCCCACTTACTTCTTTTGAGAGAAACTCTTTTTCCAGAAAGCATCCGTTCTTGGCAACAAAGATCTTGCCTTCGGATCTTAAGTAGAAGGTATACCCTATAGTTTCCTTAGGGTATCCTATGAATACGCATTTTTCCGACTTGGGTTCGAGCTTTTCAGGTTGAAGTTTCTTGACATAAGCTTCGCATCCCCAAACTTTTAGAAACGACAGCTTAGGTTTCTTTCCAAACCATAATTCATACGGTGTCGTCTCAACGGATTTAGACGGTGCCCTATTTAAAGTGAATGTTGCTGTCTCTAGAGCGTATCCCCAAAATGATAGCGGTAAATCGGTAAGAGACATCATAGACCGCACCATATCCAATAGAGTGCGATTACGACGTTCGGACACACCGTTTCGCTGAGGTGTTCCAGGCGGCATGAGCTATGAAACGATTCCACATTTCTTTAAGTGTGTACCAAATTCGTGACTTAAGTATTCTCCTCCACGATCTGATCGTAAGAATTTTATCTTTCGGTCACGTTGATTCTCCACCTCATTCTGAAATTCCTTGAACTTTTCAAAGGTCTCAGACTTGTGTTTCATTAAGTAGACATACCCATATCTACTCAAGTCATCTGTGAGAGTGAGAACATAACGATATCCTCCGCGAGCCTCAACGCTCATTGGACCGCACACATCGGTATGTATGATTTCCAACAAGTTGGTTGCTCGCTCCATTGTTCCGGAGAACGGAGTCTTGGTCATTTTACCTAAGAGGCATGGTTCGCACGTGTCAAACGATTCATAATCAAGAGACTCTAAAAGTCCATCGGCATGGAGCTTCTTCATGCGCTTGACACCAATGTGACCAAGGCGGCAGTGCCACAAGTATGTGGGACTATCGTTATCAACTTTAAATCTTTTGGCATCTACACTATGAACATGTGTAATATTACGCTCGAGATTCATTAAGAATAAACCATTGACCATCGGAGCATGACCATAAAACATATCTCTCATATAAATCGAACAACCATTATTCTCAGACTTAAATGAGTAGCCATCTCGTATTAAACGAGATCCAGATACAATGTTCATGCTCAAACTTGGCACTAAATAACAATTATTAAGGTTCAAAACTAATCCCGTAGGTAAACGTAGAGGCAGCGTGCCGACGGCGATCACATCGACTCTGGAACCATTCCCGACGTGCATCGTCACCTCGTCCTTTGCCAGTCTCCGTTTATTCCGCAGCTCCTGCTGTGAGTTACAAATATGAGCAACGGCACCGGTATCAAATACCCAGGAGTTACTACGAGTACTGGTAAGGTACACATCAATCACATGTATATCAAATATACCTTTGGTGTTGCCGGCCTTCTTATCTGCTAAGTATTTGGGGCAGTTCCGCTTCCAGTGACCCTTCCCCTTGCAATAAAAGCACTCAGTCTCAGGCTTGGGTCCATTCTTTGACTTCTTCCAGGTAACTGGCTTACCAGGCGCGGCAACATCTTTGCCGTCCTTCTTGAAGTTCTTCTTACCCTTGCCCTTCTTGAACTTAGTGGTCTTATTGACCATCAACACTTGATGTTCTTTCTTGATTTAAGCCTCTGCTGACTTCAGCATCGAGAACACTTCAGGAATGGTCTTTTCCATTCCCTGCATGTTGTAGTTCATCACAAAGCTCTTGTAGCTTGGTGGGAGCGACTGGAGGATTCTGTCAATGACCGCCTCATCTGGGAGGTTAATGTTCAGCTGGGTCATACGGTTGTGCAACCCAGACATCTTCAGGATGTGCTCACTGACAGAACTGTTTTCCTCCATCTTACAACTGTAGAACTTGTCGGAGACATCATATCTCTCGACCCGGGCATGAGCTTGAAAAACTAGTTTCAGCTCTTCGAACATCTCATATGCTCCGTGATGCTCAAAACGCTTTTGGAGCCCCGGTTCTAAGCTGTAAAGCATGCCGCACTGAACGAGGGAGTAATCATCAGCGCGAGTTTGCCAAGCATTCATAATGTCTTGGTTCTCTGGGACGGGAGCGTCACCTAGCGGTCCTTCTAGGACATATTGTTTCCTGGCAGCTATGAGGATGATCCTCAGGTTCCGGACCCAGTCCGTATAGTTGCTGCCATCATCTTTCAGCTTGGTTTTCTCTAGGAACGCGTTGAAGTTCATGTTGACATTAGCGTTGGCCATTGATCTACAAGACATATTTGCAAAGGTTTAGACTATGTTCATGATAATAAAGTTCTAATCAAATTATGAACTCCCACTTAGATTAGACATCCCTTTAGTCATCTAAGTGTTACACGATCCGAGTCGACTAGCCCGTGTCCGATCATCACGTGAGACGGACTAGTCATCGTCGGTGAACATTTTCATGTTGATCGTATCTTCTATACGATTCGTGTTCGACCTTTCGGTCTCCGTGTTCCGAGGCCATGTCTGCACATGCTAGGCTCGTCAAGTTAACCCTAAGTGTTTTCGCTGTGTAAAACTGTCTTACACCCGTTGTATGTGAACGTAAGAATCCATCACACCCGATCATCACGTGGTGCTTAGAAACGACGAACTGTAGCAACGGTGCACAGTTAGGGGGGAACACTTCTTGAAATTTTATAAGGGATCATCTTATTTACTACCGTCGTCCTAAGTAAACAAGATGCATAATACATAATAAACATCACATGCAATTATATAGTTGTGACATGATATGGCCAATATCATATAGCTCCATTGATCTTCATCTTCGGGGCTCCATGACCATCTCGTCACCGGCTTGACACCATGATCTCCATCATCATGATCTCCATCATCATGTCTTCATGAAGTTGTCACGCCAACGACTACTTCTACTTCTATGACTAACGTTTAGCAATAAAGTAAAGTAGTTTACATGACGTTATTCAATGACACGCAGGTCATACAAAAAAATAATGACAACTCCTATGGCTCCTGCCGGTTGTCATACTCATCGACATGCAAGTCGTGAATCCTATTACAAAGAACATGATCTCATACATCACAATTCATCATTCATCACAACTTCTGGCCATATCACATCACATGATCAATCGCTGCAAAAACAAGTTAGACGTCCTCTAATTGTTGTTGCATCTTTTACATGGCTGCAATTGGGTTCTAGCAAGAACGTTTTCTTACCTACGAATCACCACAACGTGATTTTGTCAACTTCTATTTACCCTTCATAAGGGCCCTGTTCATCGATTCCGCTCCAACTAAGGTGGGAGAGACAGACACCCGCCAGCCACCTTATGCAACTTGTGCATGTCAGTCGGTGGAACCGGTCTCACGTAAGTGTACGTGTAAGGTTGGTCCGGGCCGCTTCATCCCACAATACCGTTGAGCAAGAAAAGACTAGTAGAGGCAAGTAAGATGACAAAATCCACGCCCACAACAAAGTTGTGTTCTACTCATGCAAAGAGAACTACGCATAGACCTAGCTCATGATGCCACTGTTGGGGAACGTTGCAGAAAATTAAAATTTTTCCTACGGTTTCACCAAGATCCATCTATGAGTTCATCTAAGCAACGAGTCTAGGGAGAGAGTTTGCATCTACATACCACTTGTAGATCGTGTGCGGAATCTTGCAAGGTGATGATGTAGTCGTACTCGACATGATCCAAATCACCGATGACCTGCGCCGAACGGACGGCACCTCCGCGTTCAACACACGTACGGAACAGCCACGTCTCCTCCTTCTTGATCCAGCAAGGAAGGGAGGAGAGGTTGAGGGAGATGGCACCAGCAGCAGCACGACGGCGTGGTGTTGGTGGAGCTACAGTACTCCGGCAGAGCTTCGCTAAGCACTATGGAGGTGGAGGAGGTGTTGGGGAGGGAGAAGGAGGCAACCAAAGGCCAGGGCGTTCAGGTATGAAGTCCCTCCTCTCCCCCCACTATATATAGGGGTGCCAAGGGGGGGGTGGCAGGCCCTAGGAGATCAAATCTCCTAGGGGGTGCGGCGGCCAGGGGGGTTTTCCCTCCCCCCAAGGCACCTAGGAGGTGCCTTACCCTCCTAGGACTCTTGCCCCCTTGAACCCTAGGCGCATGGGCCTATGTGGGGCTGGTGCCCTTGGCCCATTAGGCCAAGGCGCACCCCCTTACAGCCCATGTGGCCCCCCGGGACAGGTGGACCCACCCGGTGGACCCCCGGGACCCTTCCGGTGGTCCCGGTACAATACCGATAACCCCGAAACTTGTCCCGATGCCCGAAACAGGACTTCCCATATATAAATCTTTACCTCCGGACCATTCCGGAACTCCTCGTGACGTCCGGGATCTCATCCGGGACTCCGAACAACATTCGGGTTACTGCATATACATATCCCTATAACCCTAGCGTAACTGAACCTTAAGTGTGTAGACCCTACGGGTTCGGGAGACATGCAGACATGACCGAGACTCTCTTAGTCAATAACCATCAGCGGGATCTGGATACCCATGATGGCTCCCACATGCTCCTCGATGTTGTCATCGGATGAACCACTATGTCGAGGATTCGATCAAACCTTGTATGCAATTCCCTTTGTCAATCGGTACGTTACTTGCCCGAGACTCGATCGTCGGTATCCCAATACCTTGTTCAGTCTCGTTACCGGCAAGTCACTTTACTCGTACCGTAATGCATGATCCCGTGTCCAACACCTTGGTCACATTGAGCTCAATATGATGATGCATTACCGAGTGGGCCCAGAGATACCTCTCCGTCATACGGAGTGACAAATCCCAGTCTCGATCCGTGTCAACCCAACAGCTACTTTCGGAGATACCTGTAATGTACCTTTATAGTCACCCAGTTACGTTGTGACGTTTGGTACACCCAAGGCATTCTTACGGTATCCGGGAGTTACACGATCTCATGGTCGAAGGAAGAGATACTTGACACTTGCAAAGCTCTAGCAAAACGAACTACACGATCTTTTATGCTATGCTTAGGATTTGGGTCTTGTCCATCACATCATTCTCCTAATGATGTGATCCCGTTATCAACTACATCCAATGTCCATAGTCAGGAAACCATGACTATCTGTTGATCACAACGAGCTGGTCAACTAGAGGCTTACCAGGGACATAGTGTGGTCTAAGTATTCACACGTGTATTACGATTTCCGGATAATACAGTTATAGCATGAATACAAGACAATTATCATGAACAATGAAATATAATAATACTTTTGTTATTGCCTCTAGGGCATATTTCCAACAGATCTTATCAGAGACTCCAAAGAGAAAGTCAAGCTGATTCGAGATAGACTCAAGATAGCCCAGTCGAGACAGAAGAGTTATGCCGACAGTAAACGCAAGGAGATAACGTATGAAGTTGGAGATCGAGCATATCTTCGTGTGTCTCCACTTCGTGGAATCAAGAGATTTGGGGTTAAAGGAAAATTAGCACCCAGGTTCATTGGCCCCTACAAAATCCTCAAACGCGGAGGAGAAGTTGCATATAAGCTGGAATTGCCAGAAGGATTGTTAGGAGTTCACGATGTCTTTCACGTGTCCCAGCTGAAGAAATGCCATGCCGAGATGGCCGATATTCCTTTGAGAGACACAGTGCCTCTAGAGGCCATATAGCTTGACAGTGATCTGACTTATGAGGAGAAACCCATCAGAATTCTCGAGGCTGCGAACAGAGTTACCCGCAGCAAGATCATCAAGTTTTGCAAGGTTCTGTGGAGCCACCACTCCGAGGAGGAAGCCACTTGGGAGTATGGATGGCAATTTTATCCATGGACATGGATATCCATGGATATCCGACTCGAATGGATAGGGCTTGGATATGCTTTTGTGTCCATGGGCGGCGCCCAAACCCGACCCGATTGTTCGTGGATAGGGCATGGATATAATCTTGTACCCATGGATATACCCAAACCCAACCCGATAGTATGACTTAATGGGGGAAAATCTGCTATCCCTGCCCCACGGTCGTATGTCCCACATCAATTTTACACTTTTTTTAATCTAAAACATGCATAAGAAATTACATAATCCCCATCGTAACTTTTTTAAGTTGACATTCAATCCCCTCTGTAACATACTCCAACAACCCTTCCCTTATTTTTACCTCCTTCTTAAATGACTCGTCATTCTCATCTGTGAGAAAAATACTAAATGATCTTAGGTAGTTAGTGGATGTTGATTTACCATAAGTGAAGCCTAGCCTACCACGAGGTGAAGAATGGAAGAGTTTATGTTAATATTATGTTATGTCTTATTTATATGTCTCGAGAGGACCCAATGGATATCCAGTGCGTATGGATATCCATCAGATTTGGACATGGACACACTTTTTCACCCATGGATTTTTTTCATGGGCGGGCAAAGACTGTCTTCATGGACATGGATATGGATTTGAGATTGTTCAACCCGATCCAAACCCGACCCATTGCCATCCTTACCTGGGAGCGAGAAGAAGATCTCCACCGAGACCACCCGCACCTATTTGCTAGCCAACCCGAATCTCGAGGGCGAGATTCATATTAAGGTGAGTAGGTTTGTAACATCCCAAAATTTCAATTTGGAATGTTTTACAATTATTAGTTAAGCATCTATGCATTTTCTTTGAATTGTGTGGCATTTGGAAATTTTCAGAGGCATTTGAGTTTTGTTTTAATTGGATTCAACTTGGCAATTGAAATTTATTTAAAAAAGAAATGCCTCACAAAATACTTGAGCAAAAGTATGAGAGGAGTAAACATGACGCTCCAAAAATGTCAGAAGAAAAATATGGCCAAAAAGTTTGAATTCAAATTTGAATCTTATTTGGGATTTCCAGGAGATGTTTTTTTGTTTGTGTTTTGCCTCTGGAAAATGTCCACGTTGTAGGATTATTTCCCCTAAGAATTTTAATATATGTATATATATGTCCTATATAAAAATACTATATATTTCTCTATAATTAGTTTTCTCTCTCTGTCTTACTTCAAAAAAAAGGAAGAACCCTGGCGCGCCAGGCGACAGGCCAACATGCCCAGTCGCCGCGGCCGCAGCCCACCCAACGCGGCCCAGCCAGCCACCAGCCGCGCGTACGCCTGAGCCGTCTCCATTTTGGTCGCGCGACCAAACCCTCCTCTCCCTCTCTCGCCGACACCCCGGCCCCACCCCTTCTCTTTCCTCCTCGCGCACGCAATGCCGCCCGGAGCGCGTCCAGAGCGCGCCGCGGTTCCGATTCTTTCGGGATCGTGATCCCGAGTCGACCCCTCGCCCACGCTTATGCCCTATATAAACCCCTCGGCCTCCTCTTCCGAACCCCCCAAAAACCCTATCCCAACTCCCACCGCAGCTCGCGCCCTCGCTAAACGCATCTCGTTGCTGCCGCCGCACTTCGTCGCCTGTTCCGACTCCGGTGAGCACTCCCTCGATCCCAATTTCCACCCGCGTACTTTCGTTGCCGTTTCCCATTTTTTCGACATGGTCTGCCCCCCTCTTACCCACAGCAGTGACGACCCCGAGCTCGTCCGCCACCCACCGGAGCTGCAAAGCACCGGGCTTTGCTTCGCCTCGCCCCGACGTCTGCGCCGTCCCCGAGCTCCAACAACTCCACCACCTCCTCCGCCTCGCTCCGCCGCATCGCCCCGACGTCACCGCCGTCGCCCTAGACTACCGGAACACCTCCGCCACCAACGCCCAAGCCAACCTCGTCGTCGACCGCCGTTGTAAGCCGCCGGCCTTCCCCTCCATCGTTAGATCTCGAATCTAGGGCCTAGATTAGATCACGCGGAGAGTTTGGTTGTTCTTTAGTAGATCGGTTTAGTTTCGGTTTATTCCCGGTTAGATCAGTTTATTTTAAGTTGCAGTTTAGTTAGACCGGCCCGATCGGCTATTTCTGTTTAGCCACGGGCGCATTTTTGTTAGTTGTCGCCTGAGCGTTAGATAGGCCAGTAGTGCCAGTTTAGTTTTTAGTTTTGTTTTTAGTTTCTGTTTTTAAAACAGAATAGTTCTGTTCTTGTAAAGGCTATATCTTTCAGGTTATTTATTATTTTTAGTTGATTCTTTTTTGTTAGTTTACAAATTTCCTATAGTTTCTGCAGAAAATAGATTCGACCATGTTTAAGTTTATAAAAATAGTTTTATATTAGTTTTAGTCAGATTAGTATTTCTGCTATAAATTGAGGTAGGATTCTTATTTTAGGTGATTCTTTTCGCCATTGCTTAGTTTTGACCTAGCCTAGCAGTAGGAACTTGTTGGGGTATTTGTATTTACAGCAAAATAAAAAGTTTTATTTTAGTTTCTTACTAGTTTTGTTTTAGGTATAACAGGAGTTCTATAATAGATATTGATGTGATTCTTTTTGCACCTAGTTTATATGTTGTTTTCCTTTATGTTAGTTAGCAAAACCCTTGTTTTGGTTCTGTTAAGAAAAGTGTTAGTAGGATAAAACTATTTGTTTGTTGTTTCTTGAAGTGATGAAAACCTTGATTTTGTTTTCCTCGAGTTTTCTTTGGTTTTGGTTTGAGTGCTTGTGTGATTTCCTTTAGCTTACTGTTATGTTATTTAGTGGAATACTTATTTGTGCTATTGTTTGACTCGATAGAATTTCCGGAGTGCGAAGCTTGCTATCTCGAGTCACTAGCGTTTGAAGACCGTCAGCCAGGTAAGTCATTTGATCATGTTTTACAATACCTATGATTTTGTTGCATTAGAATTATTCTTCCCCACCATGCATGCAGTAGGAGAATTTTAAGTTATGTCTTGAGTAGTATCATGAGGTAGGATGAACCCAATTCCCCTTGCTACTACTGCCCGGGACGATGTAGTTTATCTTGCTATGCTTGTAGATGGGGTTGGTTGAGAGATTCATAAGGGAGATGTGAGAGTCAAGATGATGACAACCCCATGACTTCAAGCTCAAGATGGACTTCAAATTCACTACTGGGTGGATGACGGTTGACAGGCACCCTGGAGAAACCAGCGGATGGCCGGGATGCATGGAGAAGAGCCATGACATCTTGCGGAACGCTTCACCCAGCCACAAAGAGATGTTTGATACCCCTTGACCGGAAGCTTACCTGTGCAGCCGCAAGCCATTATGGGCTCTGGCTGGGTTAACCTTAGACATGACTCTGGACGGACGGTGCCAGCAGATGTAGAAGAACGGTAGGACATGGATGGGCACCAGCAGTGCCCAGAGAAACTCTATGGAAGACCCTGTTTCGTTTGTCCCGTCTTCAAACACCAGGCAGTGCGAGGACATAAAGGAGGGAACGAATCTTGCGGGTAAAGTGCACAAGAATCTGCAGAGTAACAAACTAATCGATTAGTCGTGTCCCCGGTTACGGACAAATGAGCCTCTAGAAACTGGAGTATTTAGGAAATCTCAACACCGAACAAATAAATTAATTGAGGGGTTAATTAATAATTGGGAATGAGACATTGGTTGGCGGAACCATCTCAATAATTACCAACATTTCGTAGTAATTGCAAGCAAGCCCTTTGTTGTAGGGAAAAACTGGCTTTTCCGCAAAAACATACAACTTAGAGCCCCACAGCCAAATTGCATATAGTGTTAGCATTATTATTGTTGTTCTCTCTATGACTTGCCGGCATATTCAAAATGTTGACCTACACGGCTGCAACATCTCATGTTGCAGAGGAGTTTTCCGACCAGGAGTGAGGCTATGATCTACGCTTGGCGATTTCCCTATGGAGTCAGATGGACTCGCTATTCGTCTACGCTTCCGCAGCTTTATTTAGTTTATTTCTCATGAGTTGGCCTTCGGCCGAATTTATTATGATGTAATAAAGACTCGATATGAGAATCGTGTAATAAATTTAGGTGTGATTGAACTTTGAATCTTTTCATCAATGTACTGTGTGTGCCAGCATGATCTTGGGATGGTACAGCTACACAGAGACTTGACAGATTTTGGGTCGGGTCGTTACAGCTAGACTGATGGGCCGTGAAGATACAAGCAGAAGACTTTCCCCCTGTGTCCGGGTAGGACTCCCCTATGCGTGGATGGAAAGATTGGTGTCCGGATATGTTATTTCCTTCCCCCACAAACCGACTCTGTACAAGGGTTTAGTCCGTAGGGGCTATCAGAATTCTCATAGGCTAGAGAGCTGGGGTTTAGCCATTACGATCTCGAGGTAGATCAACTCTTGTAACCCCTACACCCATCAAATATAATCAAGCATGACATAGGTTTTACCTCCATTAAGAGGTCCCGGACCTAGGTAAACATCGTGTCCCTTACAACCCTCGATCCTCAGGGCATAGTTCGGGACCCCTTACCCGAGATCGACCAGTTTTGACACCGAGAATGAGGCCTCCACAAGGGTGGAGGGCACTCCCTAACCCCCTGGGGGCGCCCTCTAGTCTTGTGGGCTCCTTGTGGACCCCCCTGACTTGTTCTCGGTGCCAAAAATTCCTATAAATATAGAAACCCCAAAAAATAAACCTAGATCGGGAGTTCCACTGCCGCAAGACTCTGTAGCCATGAAAAACCAATCAGGAGCCCGTTTCGGTACCCTGCTAGAGGGGGAAACCATCACCGGTGGCCATCTTCATCATCCCGGCGCTCTCCATGACGAGGAGGGAGTAGTTCATCCTCGGGGCTGAGGGAATGTACCAGTAGCTATGTGTTTGATCTCTCTCTCTCTCTCTCTCTCTCTCTCTCTCTCTCTCTCTGTTCTTGATTTGGCACGATCTTGACTTACCGCGAGCTTTGTTACTATAGTTGGATTATATGGTGTTTCTCCCCCTCTACCTTCTTGTGATGAATTGAGTCTTGCTCTTTGCGGTTTCGTTATGTTGGATTGAGTATTAGTTTTGAGAACACTGATGTATGTCTTGCAATGGAATATCTATGGTGACAATGGGATGTTCTATTGATTCACTTGATGTATTTTTTGGCACTCAACTTGTGGATTCCCGAGGTGACATTGGGGTAATCTATGCATAGGGGTTGATACACGTTTTCGTCCTACGTTCTCCGATAGAAACTTTGGAGTGACTTTTGTTGAACATTGAGGGATTGTTATATGATCTAATTATGTTATCATTGTTGTGAGAATTTGCACTAGTGAAAGTATGAACCCTAGGCCTTGTTTTCAAGCATTGCAATACCTTTTTCGCTCACTTTTCGTTACTTGCTACCTTGTTGGTTTATATTTTCAGATTACAAAAACTCAGCACTTGGAGGCCCAACAATGTCTACCAGGATAAAGTTGCATAGTAGACATCAAGCTCTTTTCTGGCGCCGTTGTCGGGGAGGCTAGGTAAGCGGCACTCACATCTCGTCAATGGAGCTCTTTTCTGGCGCCGTTGCCGGGGAGGTGAGTGCTTGAAGGTCTATCTTTGGATCTTGCAATTGGATCTTTTAGTTTCTGGTTTTATCACTAGTTTAGTCTATAAAAGAAAACTACAAAAAATGGAATTGACGTTGCCTCATATGCTTCATCTTTTTAATATCTTTAGTGAAAATGATGGGAAGGAAAAATGTTTGGCACTAAATCTTTGAATGATGAGCATGATTGCAATGTTGTTAGTATGAATTCTTTGAATATCCATGATGTTAAAGATATGCAAAGCCATAAGCTTGGGGCTGCTACATTTGATGAAGATGATATTTTTTGTCCCCCAAGTTTTGATGAGCAAATTTTTTATGATGATAGCATGCCTCCTGTTTATGATGATTATGTTGATGAGAGTCGGTTTGGAAGAGTGTCAACTCTAGGAAGTAATGATCCCACTATTTTGGAGGGTCTTGAATCTTATTGTCATAATTATGAAAGTGGATTTGGAGAGGTCATGACTTTATTTAGTGACGAATCAACTATTTTGGAAGAGGTTGCAATTGATTATGAGAACAAAGTTGCAAGCTATGATGATTATTGTGATGACATGTATGCTATATAGAATAATGATAACCATGAAACTTGTCATCATGATTTTAATTTTCAATTGGATTATGCCTCACATGATAGTCATTTTGTTGAGTTTGCTCCCAGTATTATTCATGGAAATAATGCTTTATCTGATGGTTATATTGTTGAATTCATTCATGATGCTACTGAAAATTATTATGAGGGAGGAATATATGCTTGTAGGAGTAGCAATAATATTAAGTTTCCTCTCTATGTGTTGAAAATCTTGAAGTTATGCTTACTTTACCTTCCTATGCTAGTTGATTCTTGTTCCCATAAGTTGTTGGGTCACAAAATCCCTATGCATAGGAAGTGGGTTAGACTTAAATGTGCTTGTCATATGCTTCATGATGCTCCCATTATGTTTCAATTCTTATCTTTTATGTGAGTATCATTGAAATCATTATGCCTAGCTACAAAGGCATTAAAGAAAAGTGCTTGTTGGGAGACAACCCAACATTTACCCCTACTATTTTTGTGTGTTCACATGATCATGCTTCTATAGTAATCATGTTTCATAGCTTTTGTTTCAATAAAGTGCCTAGTAGGACCTTTGGGATGATCTATGGTGATAGTTGATTTGATCTTGCTGAAAAACAGAAACTTTTGCGATCAGGAAAAAAGTTCTAATTTTCAACATAAGTGTGATAAAATATTGATTCTTTTTGCACAAGATTAATAAACAAATTAATTAGGTTTTCCTAATTTTTAAGAATTTTTGGAGTTACAGAAGTATGGAAAGTTCCCAGATTACTACAGACTGTTCTGTTTTTGACAAATTATGTTTTCTATGTGTTGTTTGCTTATTTTGATGAATCTATGAGTAGTATCGGAGGGTATGAACCATGGATAAGTTGGAATACAGTAGATATAACACCAATATAAATTTAGAATGAGTTCACAACAGTACCTAAGTGGTGATTTGCTTTATTATACTAATGGAGCTTACGAGTTTTCTGTTAAGTTTTGTGTTGTGAAGTTTTCAAGTTTTGGGTAAAGATTCGATGGACTGAGGAATAAGGAGTGGAAAGAGCCTAAGATTGGGGATTCCCAAGGCACCCCAAGGTAATATTCAACTACAACCAAGAACCTAAGCTTGGGGATGCCCCAGATGGCATCCCCTCTTTCGTCTTCGTTCATCGGTGACCTTACTTGAGGCTATATTTTTATTCACCACTTGATATGTGTTTTGCTTGGAGCGTCATTTTATTTTATTAAGATTTGCTTGCTGTTATTTAGAGTAATGTTTTGCATCTTTTAGTTCAATGAAAAGTTCAAGTATAGCCTTTACCATGCTTATTTTGCAAGTCTATATGTTGTTGTTTTAAAAATAGAAAGTTTGCTGTTATGTTTTGAATATTGGTGAATAGTTAGAACATAATAAAATCTTGAAATTTTTACACAATTAGTGAAAAAAATCTATAGTGTGGTAATTTTTCAGAATTTTTGGAGTTAAAGAAGTATAATTCCTCTTGCATTCTTTACATACTATCCTGTTTAGACAGATTGCTATTATGTGTGCATTGTTTGCATATGTTTGCTTGTTTAATGATTCTATTTGAGGATAGGACTCTTAAATATGCATAGCCATTTATTATGCAATGTCAAATTGGAATTTTCGTGATTTTCTACATTAGAGAATGATAAGGTTTAGTATATATTTATACTAATTTATCTCACGATTTCTTGTTGAGTTTTGTGTGGATGAAGTTTTAAGAATTGGGGAAACCATGATATGAGAAGAATTAAGGAGACACGAGAGCTCAAGCTTGGGGATGCCCAAGGCATCCCTAATTAAATATTCCAAGAAGTCTCAAGCATCTAAGCTTGGGGATGCCCCGGGAGGCATCCCACCTTTCTTCTTCAACAACTATCGGTCAGTTTTGGTTGAGCCTAAGTTTTTGCTTCTCCACATGATATGTTCTATCCTTGAGATGTAATTTTATTTTGTTTTGCTTTTTGTTTGAATAAAGTACTTAAGATCTAAAATTTTATTTATGAGAAGGAGTCTTCACATAGTTACATAATTATTCAACTACTCATTGATCTTCACTTATATCTTTTGGAGTAGTTTGTCATTTGCTCTGGTACTTCACTTATATCTTTTTAGAGCATGATGGTAGTTTTATTTTGAAGAAATTGATGAACTCTCATGATTCACTTATATTATTTTGAGAGGCTTTAAACAACATGGTAATTTGCTTAGGTTATGAATTTAGTCCTAATATGATAGGCATCCAAGAGGGATATAATAAAAAATTATATAAAGTGCATTGAATACTAGGAGAAGTTTGATTCCTTGTGATTGTTTTGAGATATGAAGATGGTGACATTAGAATCATGCTAGTAAGTAATTGTGGATCGAGAAATACTTGTGTTAAATTTTGTGATTCTCGTAGCATGCACGTATGGTGAACCGTTATGTAACGAAGTTGGAGCATGATGTATTTAATGGTTGTCTTCCTTATGAGTAGTGGTCGAGGGCGAGTGATGGTCTTTTCCTACCAATCTATCCCCCTAGGAGCATGCGCATCGTACTTTGTTTCGATGACTAATAGCTTTTTGCAATAAGTATGTGAGTTCTTTATGACTAATGTTGAGTCCATGGATAATACACACTCTCACCCTTCCACCATTGCTAGCCTCTCTAGTGTCGTGCAAATTTTGCCGGTACCATACACCCACCATATACCTTCCTCAAAATAGACACCATACCTACCTATTATGGCATTTCCATAGCCATTCTGAGATATATGCCATGCAACTTCCCACCGTTCTGTTTATTATGACACGCTTCCTCATTGTCATATTGCTTTGCATGATCATGTAGTTGACATCGTATTTGTGGCAAAGCCACTGTTCATAATTATTTCATACATGTCACTCTTGATTCATTGCACATCCAGGTACGCCACTAGAGGCATTCATATAGAGTCATATTTTGTTCTAAGTATCGAGTTGTAATTCTTGAGTTGTAAGTAAATAAAAGTGTGATAATCATCATTATTAGAGCATTGTCCCATATGAGGAAAGAATGATGGAGACTATGATACTCCCACAAGGCAGGATGAGACTCCGGACGAAAAAAGAGGCCAAAAAACAAAAAATGAGAGAAAAGAGAGAAGGGGCAATGCTACTATCCTTTTACCACACTTGTGCTTCAAAGGAGCACCATGATCTTCATGATAGAGAGTCTCCCTATGTTGTCACTTTCATATACTAGTGGGAATTTTTCATTATAGAACTTGTCTTGTATATTCCAACGATGGGCTTCCTCAAATTGCCCTAGGTCTTCGTGAGTAAGCAAGTTGGATTCACACCCACTTAGTTTCTTTTTGAGCTTTCATAAACTTATAGCTCTAGTGCATCCGTTGCATGGAAATCCCTACTCACTCACATTGATATCTATTGATGGGCATCTCGCATAGCCCATTGATACGCCTAGTTGATGTGAGACTATGTCCTTCCTTTTGTATTCTCCACAACCACCATATTCTATTCCACCTATAGTGTTATGTCCATGGCTCACGCTCATGTATTGCGTCAAAGTTGAAAAGGTTTGAGAACATCAAAAGTATGAAACAATTGCTTGGCTTGTCATCGGGGTTGTGCATGATTTGAGTATTTTGTGTGATGAAGATGGAGCATAGCCAGACTATATGATTTTGTAGGGATAAGCTTTCTTTGGCCATGTTATTTTGAGAAGACATAATTGCCTTGTTAGTATGCTTGAAGTATTAATGTTTTTTATGTCAATATTAAACTTTTATTTTGAATCTTATGGATCTGAATATTCTTGCCACAATAAAGAAATTACATTGATGAATGTTAGGTAGAATTCCACATCAAAAATTCTGTTTTTATCATTTACCAACTCGAGGACGAGCAGGAATTAAGCTTGGGGATGCTTGATACGTCCCCAACGTATCTATAATTTTTGATTGTTCCATGCTATTATATTATCCATCTTGGATGGTTTATATGCATTTATATGCTATTTTGTATGAGTTTTGGGACTAACCTATTAACCTAGAGCCTAGTGCCAGTTTCTGTTTTTTCCTTGTTTTTGAGTTTCGTAGAAAAGGAATATCCAAATGAGCTGAAAATTTACGGTGATTTTTATGGACCATAAGAAGCCCCCGAAGTAAAAGAGTTGGGCCTAAAGAGCCACGAGGCCTCCATAAGGTTGGAGGGTGCTCCCTACCCCCCAGGGCGCCCTCCGGTCTTGTGGGCTCCTCATGGACCGCCCCTGACATGTTCTCGATGCCAAAAATTCCTATAAATATAGAAACCCCCAGAAATAAACCTAGATCGGGAGTTCCGCTGCCAAAACCCTCTATAGCTATGGTAAACCAATCGGGAGCCCGTTCCAGCACCCTGCCGGAGGGGGAAACCATCACTAGTGGCCATCTTCATCATCCCGACGCTCTCCATGATGAGGAGGGAGTAGTTCACCCTCGAGGCTGACGGTATGTAATAGTAGCTATGTGTTTGATCTCTCTATCTCTCTTGTGTTCTTGATTTGGCACGATCTTGATGTACCGCAAGCTTTGTTACTATAGTTGGATTATATTGTGTTTCTCCCCCTCTGCCTTCTTGTGATGAATTTAGTCTTGCTCTTTGTGGTTTCATTATGTTGGATTGAGTATTTGATTTGAGAGCACTTGATGTATGTCTTACGATGGAATATCTGTGGTGATAATGGGATTTTCTATTGATTCACTTGATGTATGTTTGGCACTCAGCTTGCGGATTCCCGAGGTGACATTGGGGTAATCTATGCATAGGGGTTGGTGCATGTTTTTGTCCTACGTCCTCTGATAGGAACTTTGGAGTGACTTTTGTTGCACATTGAGGGATTGTTATATGATCTAATTATGTTAGCATTGTTGAGAGAACTTGCACTAGTGAAAGTATGAACCCTAGGCCTTGTTTTCAAGCATTGTCATACCATTTTTGCGCACTTTTGTTACTTGCTACCTTGCTGTTTTTATATTTTTCAGATTACAAAAACCTATATCAAGTATCCATATTACACTTGTATCACCATCTCTTCGCCGAATTAGTGCACCTATCACTACAAAAAAAAGGACACATCCATGACATTTTGGGCCGAACGAATTTTCTTTCTGTCATGCTTATGACACTACTATGACGATAATTGTGACAAAACCCAGTATCATCATAGATGTGGTGGGCTCCTACTTCTATGACAAAAATGGGCTTTTCGTCCTGGGCGGGCCAGAGAAGCAGCTGCATGACATTATTTGGGCCGTCCATGACGGAAAAAACTATGGTAGAAGCGATGGCGAGGAAAATATCAGGGAGTTCTCGGTTACGGTGGGTGGTCGGGGCCAAGTGATGTGCGTTTCTCTCGTACACGTACGTGCGTGTGTGCTAGGCGTTGCGCTCTAACTGAACCCGAGCGAGGCATTGGGCTCTAACTGAACCTGAGCTATTGCACTAGCTATGTTACTGAACCCGAGCGATCGATCCCTTGCTGTTAACTGAACCCGAGTGGTTCCTTCGCTACTGCTGCTAACTCAGGCCGGTCGAACCCTGCTGCCTCCTTCCCTTGATGAACAGTGAGCGTTGTTGGGGGTGGATGAACAGTTCCCGGTGGGGGGTTGGATGAACAGGACCCCGTGGTAGTAGAGGTCATTGCCGCTGGATGGACAGGACCCCGATCGAGTCGGTTGGGGTGGATGAACAGGACCCCATGGAGGGCTGGTTGAACATTAGCCGGTGGAGGGCTGGATGAACAGTAGCCGTGGAGGGGTGGTTGAACAGGACCCCATTGATAGGGCTAGTCGAATAGTAGCCGGTGGAGGAGCGGTGGAGGCTGGATGAACAGGAGCCTGTGGATGAATAGTCGCGGGTGGAGGCTGGAGGAGGTCGACGGTGGATGAACAGTAGCCCGTGGAGGCAATCGACGGTGGAGATGAACAGTATCTCATGGAGTCCCATTTTGCGGCACGCCACACCCCTCCCGATGAACAGGACCCTCGTTTCGACCATAGAGCTCCACTTTGTATTGAGATCCAATGAGAGAGAAGAAGTCATCTAGCTACTAGCTATGGACCGGAAGGTCTGAGGTAAACTACTCACACATCATCGGAGGGGCCATGGAGTTGATGTAGAGGCCCTCCGTGATCAATGCCCCCTCCGGCTGAGCTTCGGAAAAGGCCCCAAGATGGGATTCTTGGTTACAGAAGGTTGCGGCAATGGAAATAGGGTTCGTGGTGCTCCTGGATGTTTTCAGGGTATGTGAGCATATATAGGAGGAAGAAGTAGGTCAGTTGAGCCATGAGGGGCCCACGAGGGGGAGGGCACGCCCCTTGCCTCGTGGCCGCCTTGTTCATTTCTTGAAGTCCACTCCAAGTCCTCTGGATCACGTTTGTTCCAAAAATCACGTTCCCAAAGGTTTCATTCCATTTGGACTCCATTTGATATTCTTTTTCTACGAAACACTGAAGTAGAAAAACAACAATTTGGGTTGGGCCTCCGGTTAATAGGTTAGTCCCAAAAATAATATAGAAGTGTAAAATAAAGCCCACTAACATCCAAAATAGATAATATAATAGCAGGGAACAATAAATAATTATAGATACGTTGGATACGTATCAAGCATCCCAAGCTTAATTCCTGCTCGTCCTCGAGTAGGTAAATGATAAAACAGAATTTTTGATGTGGAATGCTTTCTAGAATATTCTTCAATGTATTTTCTCTATTGTGGCATGAATGTTCAGATCCAAAAGATTCAAGATAAAAGTTTATTGTTGACATAAAAAATAGTAATACTCCAAGTATGTTAATCAAGTAATTATGTCTTATCAAAATACCATAGCCAAAGAAAACTTATCCCTACAAAGTCATATAGTTTGGCCATGCTTCATTTTCATCACACAAAATGCTCTCATCATGCACAGCCCCGATGACAAGCCAATCAATTGTTTCATACTTGGCCTTTTCAAACTCTTTCAACTTTCATTCAATATATGAGCGCGAGCCATGGACATAACACTATGGGTGGAATAGAATATGATGATTGAGGTTGTGTGAGAAGACAAAAAGGGAGAAAGTCTCACATTGATGCGGCTAATCAATGGGCTATGGAGATGCCCGCCGATTGATGTCAATGCAAGGAGTAGGGATTGCAATGCAACGGATGCACTAGAGCTATAAATATATGAAATCTCATCAAAGAAACTAAGTGGGTGTGCATCCAACTTGCTTGCTCACGAAGACCTAGGGCATTTGAGGAAGCCCATCATTGGAATATACAAGCCAAGTTCTATAATGAAAAATTCCCACTGGTATATGAAAGTGACAAAATAAGAGACTCTCTATCATGAAGATCATGGTGCTACTTTGAAGCACAAGTGTGGAAAAAGGATAGTAACATTGTGCCATCTCTCTTTTTCTCTCATATATATATATATATATATATATATATATATATATATATATATATATATATATATATTCGGCCTTCTTTTTTTTGGCCTCTTTTCTCTTTTCT
This sequence comes from Triticum aestivum, assembly GCF_018294505.1. Lineage (NCBI taxonomy): Eukaryota > Viridiplantae > Streptophyta > Magnoliopsida > Poales > Poaceae > Triticum > Triticum aestivum. The sequence goes on along the minus strand of NC_057800.1, from coordinate 226,405,695 downwards.
TTTTTATTTTTCGTCCGGAGTCTCATCCCAACTTGTGGGGGAATCATAGTCTCCATCATCCTTTCCTCACATGGGACAATGCTCTAATGATGATCATCACACTTTTATTTTCTTACAACTCAAGAATTACAACTCGATAGTTAGAACAAAATATGACTCTATGTGAATGCCTCCGGCGGTGTAGCGGGATTGCGATGAATCAAGAGTGACATGTATGAAAAAATTATGAATGGTGGCTTTGCCATAAATACGATGTCAACTACAGGATCATGCAAAGCAATATGACAATGATGATGCGTGTCATAATAAATGGAACGGTGGAAAGTTGCATGGCAATATATCTCGGAATGACTATGTAAATGCCATAATAGGTAGGTATGGTGGCTGTTTTGAGGAAGATATAAGGAGGCTTATGTGTGATAGAGCGTATCATATCACGGAGTTTCGATGCACCGGCGAAGTTTGCACCAACTCTCAAGGTGAGAAAGGGCAATGCACGGTACCGAAGAGGCTAGAAATGATGGAAGGGTGAGAGTGTGTATAATCCATGGACTCAACATTAGTCATAAAGAACTCACATAATTATTGCAAAAATCTACAAGTCATCAAAACCAAGCACTACGCGCATGCTCCTAGGGGGTAGATTGGTAGGAAAAGACCATCGCTCGTCCCCGACTGCCACTCATAAGGAAAGCAATCAAATAACACCCCATGCTTCAAATTTGTCACATAACTTTTACCATACGTGCATGCTACGGTACTTGCCAACTTCAACACAAGTATTCATCAATTTAACAATTATTCAACTATCACACCTCTAATATTACCACCTTTATATCTCAAAACCATCTATCAAGCATCCAAAATGAATTACCATGCTGTTCTAAAGGACTCTCAAAATGATATAAGTGAAGCATGAGAGATCAATTATTTCTATAAAATAGAACCACCGCCGTGCTCTATGATATAAGCAAAGCACTAGAGCAAAAATTGTATAGGTCAAAAGATATAAGTGAAGCACATAGAGTATTCTAATAAATTCCAACTCATGTGTGTCTCTCCCAAAAGGTGTGTGCAGAAAGGATGATTGTGGTAACTAAAAAGCAAAGACTCAAATCATACAAGACGCTCCAGGCAAATCACATATCATGTGGCGAATAAAAATATAGCTCCAAGTAAAGTTACTGATGGATGAAGACGAAAGAGGGGGTGCCTTCCGGGGCATCCCCAAGCTTTGGATTTTTGGTGTCCATGGATTTTACCTTGGGGTGCCTTGGGAATCTTCAATCTTAGGCTCTTTCCACTCCTTGTTCCATAATCCATCAAATCTTTACCCAAAACTTGAAAACTTCACAACACAAAACTTAAAAGAAAATCTTCGTGAGCTCCGTTAGTAAAAGAAAACAAACCACCACTTCAAGGTACTATAATGAACTCATTCTATATTTATATTGGTGTTAAACCTAATGTATTAAAACTTTTCTATGGTTCATAAACTCTATTACTAGCCATAGATTCATCAAAATAAGCAAACAACATGCGAAAAACAGAATCTGTCAAAAAACAGAACAGTCTGTAGTAATCTATAGGTTTTGAATACTTCTGGAACCCGAAAAATTCTACAATAAATTGCTGGACGTCAGGAATTTATATATTAATCATATGCAAAAATAATTAACTAAATATCACCCTCCAGTAAAAAAATGGCAGCAATTCTAGTGAGCGCTAAAGTTTCTGTTTTTTACAGCAAGATCAAAAAGAATTTCCCCAAGTCTTCCTAACGGTTCTACTTGGCACAAACACAATTAAACACAAAAAACACAACCAAAACAGAGGCTAGATAATTTTTTTGTTACTAAACCGGAACAAAAAGCAAGGAATAAAAATAAAATTGGGTTGCCTCCCAAGAAGCGCTATCGTTTAACGCCCCTAGCTAGGCATAAAAGCAAGGATAGATCTAGGTATTGCCATCTTTGGTTGTCAATCCATAAGTGGCTCTCATAATAGATTCATAAGGTAATTTAATTCACTTTCTAGTTATTGCCATCTTTTGTAGTCAATCCATAATAGTATGATCATGTATATAGGCATCACATCCGTGACAAGTAGACCGACTCCTGCCTGCATCTACTACTATTATTCCACACATCGACCGCTATCCAGGATGCATCTAGAGTATTAAGTTCATGAGAACAGAGTAACACCTTAAGAAGATGACATGATGTAGAGGGATAAACTCATGCAATATGATACAAACCCCATCTTTTTATCCTCGATGGCAACAATACAATACGTGTCATTTCCCTTTCTGTCACTGGGATCGAGTACCGCAAGATTGCACCCAAAGCTAAGCACTTCTCCCATTGCAAGAAAGATCAATCTAGTAGGCCATACCAAACTGATAATTAGAAGAGACTTGCAAAGATAAACCAATCATACATAAAAGAATTCAGAGAAGATTCAAATATTGTTCATAGATAGACTTGATCATAAACCCACATTTCATCGGATCTCGACGAACACACCGCAAAAGAAGATTACATCGAATAGATCTCCAAGAGAATCGAGGAGAACTTTGTATTGAGATCCAATGAGAGAGAAGAAGCCATCTAGCTACTAGCTATGGACCCGAAGGTCTGAGGTAAACTACTCACACATCATCGGAGGGGCCATGGAGTTGATGTAGAGGCCCTCCGTGATCAATGCCCCCTCCGGCGGAGCTCCAAAAAAGGCCCCAAGATGGGATCTCTTGGGTATATAAGGTTGTGGCGGTGGAAATAGGGTTTCATGGTGCTCCTGGATGTTTTCGGGGTATGTGAACATATATAGGAGGAAGAAGTAGGTCGGTTGAGCCACGAGGGGGGAGGGCACGCCCAGGGGGTAGGCGCGCCCCTGCCTCATGGCCGCCTCGTTCGCTTCTTGACGTCCACTCCAAGTCCTCTGGATCACGTTTGTTCCAAAAATCACGTTCCTGAAGGTTTCATTCCGTTTGGACTCCGTTTGATATTCCTTTTATACGAAACACTGGAATAGGCAAAAAACAGCAATTTGGGCTGAGCCTCTGGTAATAGGTTAGTCCCAAAAATAATAGAAAGGTGTAAAATAAAGCCCATTAACATCCAAAATATATAATATAGTAGCATGGAAGGGATGCTTGTCCAAGGAAGGGCAATACCTAAGCACCGGTCCACCCACATATCAAATTATCAAAGTACCGAACGTGAATCATATGAACGTGATGAAAACTAGCTTGACGATAATTCCCATGTTTCCTTTGGAGCGCTTTCCTTTATATAAGAGTTTGTCCAGGCTTGTCCTTTGCTACAAAAAGGATTGGGCCATCTTTGCTGCACCTTATTTACTTTTATTACTTGTAACCCATTACAAATTACCTTAAAACTATCTGTACCAATAATTTCAGTGCTTGCAGAGAATACCTTACTGAAAACTGCTTATCATTTCCTTCTGCTCCTCAATGGGTTCGACACTCTTACTTATCGAAAGGACTACGATAGATCCCCTATACTTATGGGTCATCAAGACTCTTTTCTAGCACCGTTGCTGGGGAGTGAAGCACCTTTGGTAGGTGGAATTTGGTAAGGAAAATTTTATATAGTGTGCTAAAATTTACTGTCACTTGTTACTATGGAACATAATCCTTTGAGGGGCTTGTTCAGGGTATCTTCACCTCGACCAGTAGAGCAAAGTGTTGCTCCTCAACCTACTGAACCTATTGAAAATGTTTACTTTGAAATTCCTTCGGGTATGATAGAGAAACTGCTAGCTAATCCTTTTACATGAGATGGAACATTGCATCCTGACTTGCACTTAATCTATGTGGATGAAGTTTGTGGATTATTTAAGCTGGCAGGTATGCCCGAGGATGTTATCAAGAAGAAGGTCTTCCCTTTATCTTTGAAGGGAAAGGCATTGACATGGTTTAGTCTATGTGATGATATGGGATGATGGAACTACAACCAATTGAAATTGGAATTTCATGAGAAGTTTTATCCTATGTATCTTGTTCATTGTGATCGTAGTTATATATATAATTTTTCGCCTCACGAAGGAGAAAGCATCGCTCAAGCTTGGGGGAGGCTTAAGTCAATGTTATATTCATGCCCCAATCATGAGCTCTCAAGGGAAATTATTATTTAAAAATTTTATGCTTGGCTTTCTCTCAATAATTGCTCCATGCTCGATACTTCTTGTACTGGTTCTTTTATGATGAATACTATTGAATTCAAATGGGATTTATTGGACATAATTAAATGCAACTCTGAAGATTAGGATCTCAATGAAGGTAAGGAGTCAGGTATAACCCCTAAGTTTGATTGTGTGAAATCTTTTATGGATACTGATGCCTTTCGTGAATTTAGCACTAAATATGGACTTGACTCTGAGATAGTAGCTTCTTTCTGTGAATCCTTTGCTACTCATGTTGATCTCCCTAAGGATAAGTGGTTTAAATATAATCCTCCCATTGAAGTAAAAGTAGTTGCACCTATTAAAGTTGAAGAAAATACTATCACTTATAATGTTGATCCTGTTGTTCCTACTGCTTATATTGAGAAACCACCTTTCCCTGTTAGAATAAAGGATCATGCTAAAGCTTCAACTGTGGTTCGTAAGAGTAATACTAGAACACCTACACCCTCTGAGCAAATTAAAGTTGAACCTAGTATTTCTATGGTTAAAGATCTCTTGGATGATAATATTGATGGGCATGTTATTAACTTTTGTGATGAAGCTGCTAGAATTGCTAGACCCGATACTAAAAATAAACATAGACATGTTGTAGGCATGCTTGTTATTTCTGTTAAAATAGAAGATCATTGCTATCATGGCTTATGTGATATGGGTGCTAGCGCAAGTGCAATACCTCATTCCTTATACAAAGAAATTATGCATGATATTGCACCTACTGAGATAGAGGAAATTGATGTTACAATTAAGCTTGCCAATAGAGACACTATTTCACCAGTTGGGATTGTTAGAGATGTTGAAGTCTTGTGTGGGAAAGTTAAATATCCAGCTGATTTTCTTGTTCTTGGTTCCCCACAAGATGACTTTTGTCCCATTATACTCCCTCCGTTCCTAGATATAGGGTGTATAGTTTTTGGCATGGAAATTAAAGAACGCACGTGGAGTGAAAATTTCACAAGTTTTGGGCGAGATTACACCTGACTAATTGACATGAGGAGATAGAGGAGCTTGCCCGATATAAGGAAATGTAATCAAATCCCTACAAAAATTATCCAAATGAGTGGTGCAATGCAGTACACCTTATATTTCGGACTTTTTCTCAAAAATCTATACACCTTATATCAAGGAACGGAGGGAGTATTTGGTAGGCCCTTCTTGAATATTGTTAATGCTAAGATAGACTGCAAAAAGGATATTGTTTCTGTTGAATTAGGGAATATGTCTCATGAATTTAACTTCGCTAAATTTCGTAGAGCCTCATTGTAAATAATTTCCTAGTAAATATGAAATTATTGGTCTGGCTTCTATTGCCATTGTTGGAAATATGCCCTAGAGGCAATAATAAAAGGATTATTATTATATTTCCTTGTTCATGATAATTGTCTTTTATTCATGCTATAATTGTGTTATCCGGAAATCGTAATACATGTGTGAATACTTAGACACCAACATGTCCCAAGTAAGCCTCTAGTTGACTAGCTCGTTGATCAACAGATAGTCATGGTTTCCTGACTATGGACATTGGATGTCATTGATAACGAGATCACATCATTAGGAGAATGATGTGATGGACAAGACCCAATCCTAAACATAGCACAAGATCGTATAGTTCGTTTGCTAGAGTTTTCCAACGTCAAGTATGTTTTCCTTAGACCATGAGATCGTGTAACTCCCGGATACCGTAGGAGTGCTTTGGGTGTACCAAACGTCACAACGTAACTGGGTGACTATAAAGGTATACTACGGGTATCTCCGAAAGTGTCTGTTCGGTTGACACGGGTCAAGACTGGGATTTGTCACTCCGTATGACGGAGAGGTATCTCTGGGCCCACTCGGTAATGCATCATCACAATGAGCTCAAAGTGACCAAGTGTCTGGTCACGGAATCATGCATTACGATACGAGTAAAGTGACTTGCCGGTAACGAGATTGAACGAGGTATTGGGATACCGACGATCGAATCTCGGGCAAGTAACGTACCAATTGACAAAGGGAATTGTATACGGGGTTGCTTGAATCCTCGACATCGTGGTTCATCCGATGAGATCATCGAGGAGCATGTGGGAGACAACATGGGTATCCAGATCCCGCTGTTGGTTATTGACCGGAGAGCCTTCTCGGTCATGTCTACATGTCTCCCGAACCCGTAGGGTCTACACACTTAAGGTTCGGTGACGCTAGGGTTGTTAGGAAGACTTGTATGTGATTACCGAATGTTGTTCGGAGTCCCGGATGAGATCCCGGATGTCACGAGGAGTTCCGGAATGATCCGGAGGTAAAGATTTATATATGGGAAGTTGTCATACGGTCGCCGGAAAGGTTCAGGGGCATATCGGTATTGTACCGGGGCCACCGGAAGGGTTCCGGGGGTCCACCGGGAGGGGCCACCTCTCCCGGAGGGCCTTATGGGCTGTATGAGGAAGGGTCCAGCCCAAAGTGGGCTGGGGCGCCACTTCCCCCTAGGGCCCATGCGCCTAGGGTTGGGGGAAACCCTGAGGGGGGCGCCCCCCTTGCTTGGGGGGCAAGCCCCCTCCCCTTGGCCGCCGCCCCCTAGGAGATTGCATCTCCTAGGGCCGGCGCCCACCCTAGGCCCCCTATATATAGTGGGGGGGAGGAAGGGCTTCACACCCACGCCTTTGGTGCCTCCCTCTCCCTCTCCAACACCTCCTCCTCCTCCATAGAGCTTAGCGAAGCCCTGCCGGAGTTCTGTTGCTCCACCACCACCACGCCGTCGTGCTGCTGCTGGAGCCATCTTCCTCAACCTCTCCTTCCCCCTTGCTGGATCAAGAAGGAGGAGACGTTACGATGACCGTACGTGTGTTGAACGCGGAGGTGCCGTCCGTTCGGCGCTAGGATCTCCGGTGATTTGGATCACGTTGAGTACGACTTCCTCATCCCCGTTCTTTGAACGCTTCCGCGCGTGATCTACAAAGGTATGTAGATGCAATCCGATCACTCATTGCTAGATGAACTCATAGATGGATCTTGGTGAAACCGTAGGAAAATTTTTGTTTTCTGCAACGTTCCCCAACAGTGGCATCATGAGCTAGGTCTATGCGTAGTTCTCTTTGCACGAGTAGAACACAATTTGTTGTGGGCGTAGATGTTGTCAACTTTCTTGCCACTACTAGTCTTATCTTGCTTCAACGGTATTGTGGGATGAAGCGGCCCGGACCAACCTTACACGTACGCTTACGTGAGACCGGTTCCACCGACTAACATGCACTAGTTGCATAAGGTGGCTGGCGGGTGTCTGTCTCTCCCACTTTAGTTGGAGCGGATTCGATGAAAAGGGTCCTTATGAAGGGTAAATAGAAGTTGACAAATCACGTTGTGGCTTTCACGTAGGTAAGAAAACGTTCTTGCTAGAACCCTATTGCAGCCACGTAAAACTTGCAACAACAATTAGAGGACGTCTAACTTGTTTTTGCAGCAAGTGTTTTGTGATGTGATATGGCCAAAGTTGTGATGAATGATGAATGATATATATGTGATGTATGAGATGTTCATGCTATTGTAATAGGAATCACGACTTGCATGTCGATGAGTATGACAACCGGCAGGAGCCATAGGAGTTGTCTTTATTTTTTGTATGACCTGCGTGTCATTGAGAAACGCCATGTAAATTACTTTACTTTATTGCTAAACGTGTTAGCCATAGTAGTAGAAGTAATAGTTGGCGAGCAACTTCATGGAGACACGATGATGGAGATCATGGTGTCATGCCGGTGACAAGATGATCATGGAGCCCCAAGATGGAGATCAAAGGAGCTATGTGATATTGGCCATATCATGTCACTATTATTATTTGATTGCATGTGATGTTTATCATGTTTTTGCATCTTGTTTACTTAGAACGACGGTAGTAAATAAGATGATCCCTCATAATAATTTCAAGAAAGTGTTCCCCCTAACTGTGCACCGTTGCGACAGTTCGTTGTTTCGAAGCACCACGTGATGATCGGGTGTGATAGATTCCAACGTTCACATACAACGGGTGTAAGACAGATTTACACATGCAAACACTTAGGTTGACTTGACGAGCCTAGCATGTACAGACATGGCCTCGGAACACAGAAGACCGAAAGGTCGAGCATGAGTCGTATAGAAGATACGATCAACATGAAGATGTTCACCGATGTTGACTAGTCCGTCTCACGTGATGATCGGACACGGCCTAGTTAACTCGGATCATGTTATACTTAGATGACTGGAGGGATGTCTATCTAAGTGGGAGTTCATTGAATAATTTGATTAGATGAACTTAATTATCATGAACTTAGTCTAAAATCTTTACAACATGTATTGTAGATCAAATGGCCAACGTTGTCCTCAACTTCAACGCGTTCCTAGAGAAAACCAAGCTGAAAGACGATGGCAGCAACTATACGGACTGGGTCCGGAACCTGAGGATCATCCTCATAGCTGCCAAGAAAGATTATGTCCTACAAGCACCGCTAGGTGACGCACCTGTTCTCCCTGCAGAACAAGACGTTATGAACGCTTGGCAGACACGTACCGATGATTACTCCCTCGTTCAGTGCGGCATGCTTTACAGCTTAGAACCGGGGCTCCAAAAGCGTTTTGAGAGACACGGAGCATATGAGATGTTCGAAGAGCTGAAAATGGTTTTTCAAGCTCATGCCCGGGTCGAGAGATATGAAGTCTCCGACAAATTCTTCAGCTGTAAGATGGAGGAAAACAGTTCTGTCAGTGAGCACATACTCACTATGTCTGGGTTACATAACCGCTTGACTCAGCTGGGAGTTAATCTCCCGGATGACGCGGTCATTGACAGAATCCTTCAGTCGCTTCCACCGAGCTACAAGAGCTTTGTGATGAACTTCAATATGCAGGGGATGGAAAAGACCATTCCTGAAGTATTTGCAATGCTGAAATCAGCAGAGGTAGAAGTCAAAAAGGAACATCAAGTGTTGATGGTGAATAAAACCACTAAGTTCAAGAAAGGCAAGGGTAAGAAAACCTTCAAGAAGGACGGCAAGGGAGTTGCCGCGCCCGGCAAGCAAGCTGTCGGGAAGAAGCCAAAGAATGGACCCAAGCCCGAGACTGAGTGCTTTTATTGCAAGGGAAGTGGTCACTGGAAGCGGAACTGCCCCAAATACTTAGCGGACAAGAAGGCCGGCAACACGAAAGGTATATGTGATATACATGTAATTGATGTGTACCTTACCAGTACTCGTAGTAGCTCCTGGGTATTTGATACCGGTGCGGTTGCTCACATTTGTAACTCAAAACAGGAGCTGCGGAATAAGCGGAGACTGGCGAAGGACGAGGTGACGATGCGCGTCGGGAATGGTTCCAAGGTCGATGTGATCGCCGTCGGCACGCTACCTCTACATTTACCTACGGGATTAGTTTTAAACCTCAATAATTGTTATTTAGTGCCAGCTTTGAGCATGAACATTGTATCAGGATCTCGTTTAATTCGAGATGGCTACTCATTTAAATCCGAGAATAATGGTTGTTCTATTTATATGAGAGATATGTTTTATGGTCATGCTCCGATGGTGAATGGTTTATTCTTAATGAATCTCGAGCGTAATGCTACACATATTCATAGTGTGAGTACCAAAAGATGTAAGGTTGATAATGATAGTCCCACATACTTGTGGCACTGCCGCCTTGGTCACATAGGTGTCAAACGCATGAAGAAGCTCCATGCAGATGGACTTTTAGAGTCTCTTGATTACGAATCATTTGACACATGCGAACCATGCCTCATGGGTAAAATGACCAAGACTCCGTTCTCAGGAACAATGGAGCGAGCAACCAACTTATTGGAAATCATACATACTGATGTGTGCGGTCCAATGAGTGTTGAGGCTCGCGGTGGTTATCGTTATGTTCTCACCCTCACTGATGACTTGAGTAGATATGGGTATGTCTACTTAATGAAACACAAGTCTGAGACCTTTGAAAAGTTCAAGGAATTTCAGAGTGAGGTTGAGAATCAACGTGACAGGAAAATCAAGTTCCTGCGATCAGATCGTGGAGGAGAATACTTGAGTCACGAATTTGGCACACACTTAAGAAAATGTGGAATAGTTTCACAACTCACGCCGCCTGGAACACCTCAGCGTAATGGTGTGTCCGAACGTCGTAATCGCACTCTATTAGATATGGTGCGATCTATGATGTCTCTTACCGATTTACCGCTATCATTTTGGGGCTATGCTTTAGAGACTGCCGCATTCACTTTAAATAGGGCTCCGTCAAAATCCGTTGAGACGACACCGTATGAATTATGGTTTGGGAAGAAACCTAAGCTGTCGTTTCTAAAAGTTTGGGGATGCGATGCTTATGTCAAGAAACTTCAACCTGAAAAGCTCGAACCCAAGTCGGAAAAATGCGTCTTCATAGGATACCCTAAAGAAACTATTGGGTATACCTTCTACCTCAGATCCGAAGGCAAGATCTTTGTTGCCAAGAATGGATCCTTTCTAGAGAAGGAGTTTCTCTCGAAAGAAGTAAGTGGGAGGAAAGTAGAACTTGATGAAGTATTACCTCTTGAACCGGAAAATGGCGCAACTCAAGAAAATGTTCCTGAGGTGCCTGCACCGACTAGAGAGGAAGTTAATGATGATGATCATGAAACTTCAGATCAAGTTGCTACTGAACTTCGTAGGTCCACAAGGACACGTTCCGCACCAGAGTGGTACGGCAACCCTGTCTTGGAAATCATGTTGTTAGACAACGGTGAACCTTCGAACTATGAAGAAGCGATGGCGGGCCCGGATTCCGACAAATGGCTGGAAGCCATGAAATCCGAGATAGGATCCATGTATGAAAACGAAGTATGGACTTTGACTGACTTGCCCGTTGAGCGGCGAGCCATAGAAAATAAATGGATCTTTAAGAAGAAGACAGACGCGGATGGTAATGTGACCATCTATAAAGCTCGGCTTGTCGCTAAGGGTTATCGACAAGTTCAAGGGGTTGACTACGATGAGACTTTCTCACCGGTAGCGAAGCTGAAGTCCGTCCGAATCATGTTAGCAATTGCCGCATTCTATGATTATGAGATATGGCAAATGGACGTCAAAACGGCATTCCTTAATGGTTTCCTTAAGGAAGAATTGTATATGATGCAGCCGGAAGGTTTTGTCGATCCTAAGAATGCTGACAAGGTGTGCAAGCTCCAACGCTCGATTTATGGGCTGGTGCAAGCATCTCGGAGTTGGAACATTCGCTTTGATGAGATGATCAAAGCGTTTGGGTTTATGCAGACTTATGGAGAAGCCTGCGTTTACAAGAAAGTGAGTGGGAGCTCTGTAGCATTTCTCATATTATATGTAGATGACATACTTTTGATGGGAAATGATATAGAGCTTTTGGACAGCATTAAGGCCTACTTGAATAAGAGTTTTTCAATGAAGGACCTTGGAGAAGCTGCTTATATATTAGGCATCAAGATCTATAGAGATAGATCAAGACGCCTCATAGGTCTTTCACAAAGCACATACCTTGATAAGATATTGAAGAAGTTCAATATGGATCAGTCTAAGAAGGGGTTCTTGCCTGTGTTGCAAGGTGTGAAATTGAGCTCAGCTCAATGTCCGACCACGGCAGAAGATATAGAAGAGATGAGTGTCATCCCCTATGCCTCAGCCATAGGTTCTATTATGTATGCCATGCTGTGTACCAGACCTGATGTAAACCTTGCCGTAAGTTTGGTAGGAAGGTACCAAAGTAATCCCGGCAAGGAACACTGGACAGCGGTCAAGAATATCCTGAAGTACCTGAAAAGGACTAAGGAAATGTTTCTCGTTTATGGAGGTGACGAAGAGCTCGTCGTAAAGGGTTACGTCGACGCTAGCTTCGACACAGATCTGGATGACTCTAAGTCACAAACCGGATACGTGTATATTTTGAATGGTGGGGCAGTAAGCTGGTGCAGTTGCAAGCAGAGCGTCGTGGCGGGATCTACATGTGAAGCGGAGTACATGGCAGCCTCAGAGGCAGCGCATGAAGCAATTTGGGTGAAGGAGTTCATCACCGACCTAGGAGTCATACCCAATGCGTCGGGGCCGATCAAACTCTTCTGTGACAACACTGGAGCTATTGCACTTGCCAAGGAGCCCAGGTTTCACAAGAAGACCAGGCACATCAAGCGTCGCTTCAACTCCATTCGTGAAAATGTTCAAGATGGAGACATAGATATTTGTAAAGTACATACGGACCTGAATGTAGCAGATCCGTTGACTAAACCTCTCCCTAGAGCAAAACATGATCAACACCAGAATTCCATGGGTGTTCGATTCATCACAATGTAACTAGATTATTGACTCTAGTGCAAGTGGGAGACTGTTGGAAATATGCCCTAGAGGCAATAATAAAAGGATTATTATTATATTTCCTTGTTCATGATAATTGTCTTTTATTCATGCTATAATTGTGTTATCCGGAAATCGTAATACATGTGTGAATACTTAGACACCAACATGTCCCTAGTAAGCCTCTAGTTGACTAGCTCGTTGATCAACAGATAGTCATGGTTTCCTGACTATGGACATTGGATGTCATTGATAACGAGATCACATCATTAGGAGAATGATGTGATGGACAAGACCCAATCCTAAACATAGCACAAGATCGTATAGTTCGTTTGCTAGAGTTTTCCAATGTCAAGTATCTTTTCCTTAGACCATGAGATCGTGTAACTCCCGGATACCGTAGGAGTGCTTTGGGTGTACCAAACGTCACAACGTAACTGGGTGACTATAAAGGTATACTACGGGTATCTCCGAAAGTGTCTGTTGGGTTGACACGGATCAAGACTGGGATTTGTCACTCCGTATGACGGAGAGGTATCTCTGGGCCCACTCGGTAATGCATCATCACAATGAGCTCAAAGTGACCAAGTGTCTAGTCACGGGATCATGCATTACGGTACGAGTAAAGTGACTTGCCGGTAACGAGATTGAACGAGGTATTGGGATACCGACGATCGAATCTCGGGCAAGTAACGTACTGATTGACAAAGGGAATTGTATACGGGGTTGCTTGAATCCTCGACATCGTGGTTCATCCGATGAGATCATCGAGGAGCATGTGGGAGCCAACATGGGTATCCAGATCCCGCTGTTGGTTATTGACCGGAGAGCCTTCTCGGTCATGTCTACATGTCTCCCGAACCCGTAGGGTCTACACACTTAAGGTTCGGTGACGCTAGGGTTGTTAGGAAGACTTGTATGTGATTACCGAATGTTGTTCGGAGTCCCGGATGAGATCCCGGATGTCACGAGGAGTTCCGGAATGGTCTGGAGGTAAAGATTTATATATGGGAAGTTGTCATACGGTCGCCGGAAAGGTTCGGGGGCATATCGGTATTGTACCGGGGCCACCGGAAGGGTTCCGGGGGTCCACCGGGAGGGGCCACCTCTCCCGGAGGGCCTTATGGGCTGTATGAGGAAGGGATCCAGCCCAAAGTGGGCTGGGGCGCCACTTCCCCCTAGGGCCCATGCGCCTAGGGTTGGGGGAAACCCTGAGGGGGGCGCCCCCTTGCTTGGGGGGCAAGCCCCCTCCCCTTGGCCGCCGCCCCCCTAGGAGATTGCATCTCCTAGGGCCGGCGCCCCCCCTAGGCCCCCTATATATAGTGGGGGGGAGGAAGGGCTTCACACCCATGCCTTTGGTACCTCCCTCTCCATCTCCAACACCTCCTCCTCCTCCATAGAGCTTAGCGAAGCCCTGCCGGAGTTCTGTTGCTCCACCACCACCACGCCGTCGTGCTGCTGCTGGAGTCATCTTCCTCAACCTCTCCTTCCCCCTTGCTGGATCAAGAAGGAGGAGACGTTACGCTGACCGTACGTGTGTTGAACGCGGAGGTGCCGTCCGTTCGGCGCTAGGATCTCCGGTGATTTGGATCACGTCGAGTACGACTTCCTCATCCCCGTTCTTTGAACGCTTCCGTGCATGATCTACAAAGGTATGTAGATGCAATCCGATCACTCGTTGCTAGATGAACTCATAGATGGATCTTGGTGAAACTGTAGGAAATTTTTTGTTTTCTGCAACGTTCCCCAACAGCCATGCCTCCTAATGATCTTTTTGAACAATATTTGCTCGACCATGAAAATGATATGTTTATGAATGAAAGAAGGGGAAAAGATAAAGTATTCTTTAGACAGGGACCTGTTTTGAAACACAACTTGCCTGTTGAAATTCTAGGGGATCCTCCTCCACCCAAGGGTGATCCCGTTTTTGAGCTTAAACCATTTCCTGATACTCTTAAATATGCTTATCTTGATGAGAAAAAGATATATCCTGTTATTATTTGTGCTAACCTTTCAGAGCATGAAGAAAAGAAATTATTGAAAACTCTAAAGAAGCACCGTGCTGCTATTGGATATACTCTTGATGATCTTAAGGGCATTAGTCCCACTCTATGCCAGCACAAAACAAAATTGGAGAAAGACGTGAAACTGGTTGTTGATCACCAATGATGGTTAAATCCTAAGATGAAAGAAGTGGTAAGAAAAGAAATCCTAAAGCTTCTGGAGGCAGGTATAATTTATCCCGTTGCTGATAGTCAATGGGTAAGTCCTGTCCATTTTGTCCCTAAGAAGGGAGGTATTACTATTGTTCCTAATGATAAAGATGAATTGATCCCACAAAGAATTTTTACAGGTTATAGAATGGTAATTGATTTCCACAAATTAAATAAAGCTACTAAAAAGGATCATTACCCTTTACCTTTTGTTGATCAAATGCTAGAAAGATTATCCAAACATACACATTTTTGCTTTCTAGATGGTTATTCTGGTTTCTCTCAAATACCTGTGTCAAAAGTGGATCAAGAAAAGGCCACTTTTACTTGTCCTTTCGGTACCTTTGCTTATAGACGTATGACTTTTGGTTTATGTAGTGTACCTACTACCTTTCAAAGATGAATTTCTGCTATATTCTCTGACTTTCGTGAAAGGATTGTTGAGGTATTCATGGATGATTTTTCTGTATATGGAACTTCTTTTGATGATTGCTTAAACAACGTTGATCCGGTTTTGCAGAGATGTGAAGAAACTAATCTTGTCTTGAATTGGGAGAAGTGCCACTTTATGGTGAATGAAGGTATTGTCTTGAGGCATAAAATTTCTGAAAGAGGTATTGAAGTTGATAAAGCTAAAGTTGATGCTATTGAAAAGATGTCATGTCCTAAGGACATTAAAGGTATAAGAAGTTTCGTTGGTCATGCCGGTTTTTATAGGAGGTTCATTAAGGACTTTTCTAAAATTTACAGGCCTCAGACTAATCTCTTGCAAAAAGATGTTTGACGGTGTCCTGGATTAGGGGGTACTCAACACGTCATCTCCCGATCTAATATATTGGGCCGAGGACCCCCGTGGCCGTATACTCATGGGCCAGTTCGGACAACTGCCGCATACAAGGAAGATTCCACAAGACTTGGCGAACAAGACAAGGACTTCTCCCCACCGTCGTATTCGGCTAGGACTCTTGTTAACCTAGGCCTCTCGTGCATTATATAAACCAGGGCCAGGCTAGTCGATAGATCATATATACATACAATCATACCATAGGCTAGCTTCTAGGGTTTAGCCTCTCCGATCTCGTGGTAGATCTACTCTTGTACTACTCATATCATCAATATTAATCAAGCAGGACGTAGGGTTTTACCTCCATCAAGAGGGCCCGAACCTGGGTAAAACATTGTTCCCCCTGCCTCCTGTTACCATCCAGCCTAGACGCACAGTTCGGGACCCCCTACCCGAGATTCGCCGGTTTTGACACCGACATTGGTGCTTTCATTGAGAGTTCCACTGTGTGATCGACAAAAGGATCGATGGCTCGCCTTTAGATCAACTCCGACTTCGACGTCTTTGTCACCAGTTCGACTGGTCACCTTGGTTCGACCAAGAATTGCGCCCCGTGTTTGGATCACCATGTTCGGACGAGGGCCTTTATCAAACATCAACTCCGATCTCTATCAAGATCATGGAGGAATCATCTATGGAGCTCGGGGGCTCAACGTCAACATTGCCCTCAAGCGATCGTGCTGTTTTTTTGGACAGCGAACTCGTATCTACCGCCACCACCTCCTTGAGTATCGCTTTGACGATCCCTTTGGTGGAATTGTGCGGAATTGAGTCTTCAAAGACAATGCAAAATTTCGTCGAGTTCCGATGGAGGAATCTCCGGCAATCTATAATATACCAGAGCCGTGTCAAATCTGGACGGGAATCTGGACGAGTTTAGGGTGTGATGTCCAGCTTCTAGCTCGGACGTCCTTCGGAAGATCCAACCGTTGATCGGCTGAGGAATTACTATATCTACCAGCCCTCAAAATTTCAGCTTGATCCGACCATCCAAACTCCGGGAACCTTCCGATTAATGCATCACTTTTCGGATCTGTTTTCTGCGCGAAAACGAATCCGACCCGAGTTCATCTTTTTTATGAACGGGATTTCGGACATCCCTTTTGAAGGAAGTTTTGTATGGGGTATTGCGTTTTGTTCCCAAACACATCCCACTAACTTTAAGATCTTTTGAACATGATCTTCAACATCATGCTGGTGTCAAACCAGTCTAGCAATATTACTCCACGGCTGCCGACCTGCGCTAGACACGTCGTCACTTTAGCCGAGCTCAACTTCTTCGGATCATCATCTCGGCAAGCCGAACAAGAGTCCGGCATCGCGAAGGATAAATCATCATCAACATCCCCGCCCCACGGATTACACGGAGCGGGCATACCAGCATCGCCGCACGGTCGCTTCATCAAGCCAGCATCGACCACGTCATGACCTGCATCGACAGGGCCGCACTATTGCTTCTTCAAGCTGGTGTCCATCACGCCGACCTACTTCGACTCATCGGCTGACGTCGAGGCTTCGACATCTCGGCTGGACCGGGGGCTTCGCCATCTCTTCATCAACCTACTCCGGACACTTCGGCTCACTAGCCAACCAGCTCTGTCACGTTAGCTGGGCCGAGGGCTTTGCCTCGGCGAGTCAACCTTTACCAGCATTGTCATGCCGTCGTTTTATCGCCCATCAGGCAATGAGTGTGCGGAGCGAGTCCCAATTTTGGGAATCACATTCCTTCGGATTGCTACAACAAATAAACCAGGTGCTATTAATCCCAGTATTTTTTGCTTGTTTGGGTTCATTTTTCCCAAGGAATTATTACTCTGGTTTGTCCATGATATGTACACAGGTCTATCAAATGGTGACCGCATTAATGACGGTCGCGTGGTGGTTCGATCAGTTTCCGTACATAGTCCAGCGAACGCCGCATCCGGAGCTCGGACCGACCTGTGAATTCAGGCTTTGCCACGCCTTTACTACATCACGCCGACGCCCTGCATCGACATTGACTTCGGCGCCAGGCCATATTTCTTCTATTCCTCACTTTGCATAAATTATTTATTATGCAACACATTTTTTTAATTATCATTATTACTATTATCTCCGGTTTGCACTATTTTTTGTGCACAGGAAAATGATCCGGGGACTTCGGCGTCACTCTGCCGGTCTGCATTGACCGTGCTATGTCACCACTTCGGCGTGTCGAGCTCTCCGCTCCGCCACCTCGGGACCAGCTTGGGGGATGGAACCTTGCCCCGCATCAAGCTCGGACCGCGTCATCAATACCGAACACATTAACCAGCTAAGTCGCTTTCATGCTCAAAGCTTTAATTTCTAACTTGTGTTCGGTTCGACCAAGCATTATACTTTTTTGGAAAAAAGTTGCTTGTAAAAAATTTCCTTGTCCAAACTTTGTTTGTGACGCATAAATTCAAGTACCCAATTCACTTGGGGGCTTCCTTTATGAAGCTTTTCCTCTTGCATATGATTATACTTGTACGGCTTCGTTCCTTGTTCGTGTATTACGCCACAATATGCACCATATTGACTTAAGCGATTTGCAAGCTGGGTTGCCTCGCTCCTGTGTTTACCCCTACGTTCCCGATTGTTCGGCTAGGGAGTAAAGGGAGCACCTCTGCGATTGTCACAATCGGGTCACCCGAGCCGGACCTCAGACTGGGTGAAGCCGAAAGCTAGCGCTCTTATAGTTTTCAATGATGGTCGGCACACAACGGAACTCATGAGTACAAAAAATCTATTGCACAAGTCTCATAATAACACTGAGCACCGAAGAAAGGTATCGGTGGGGGTACTATTTTCTTCGAAGATGCTTCTTACACTTCGCAGTAATATAGCATAAGTTCCCTGAGCGCGCATTGTCTGTTACAGCCTTATGGCCTGATTGCCTGGTTATTGGAAACACCATCGATATTCTCGACCGATGGAGTACATAACACTTTTCGGTCCTTGACCAAAGAGAGAGAAGCCGACAGTCGGTTAAGACGCGTTTAAAGTTTGGTTGAACATAGATATGATATAAGTACTTCGGTACATGCAATCATTCTTCTACCCAAGTCACTTGGGGCTCTTAAGTTTATTTGAGCCATTTTATAATAAGTGTTCTTCTTCTTAGTCGTTGCAAAGTTTTATTATTATTTATCACTCCTTTTTTTCAACACGAGTGTGCGGTCACTAGCCGGGGAGCCTAATTTGCTAAACTAGCCTAATGAGAAGTACTCCGCCCTCGGGATAGGAGGTTGAAGCCGTAGGCTGACCCGCTCGAAGTCTTGAGATAGGATGTATCATGTTAAAGCATGACAGAAGCACTTCTTTTTTCTAAGACCGATTTTCGGATTGGCACCGAACACTTGATCTTGTTCGGACGTCATGTTTTTACTGACGATTCTTGGTTTTCCAAGCTTTTTGGCACTTTTAAACTATTTGTGCTTTTCCAGCATTAGTCTCGCAGTGCAACGCCGGACACCTTTAGGGATTCGGCAAAAACATTCTCAGATATTGCTATATATGCATCGGTTTCGAATTGTGTCTTCGGTCAATAGTTGGGTTGCCCGGCTCCTGCACTTGCTTCCTACGTTCCGTTTTGTTCGGCTAGGCGTGCAAAGGGAGAACCACTGCGATTGTGCTTCCAGCTCACATGGTTAAGCACCTCAGTGGAGAAAGCCGAAAACTGACTGTCACAATAAGCGTAAACTGGTCAGCGATCCGATGACTATGTTAAATGATGGGCCGTTCATAACATTGGCCGAAGTGTTTACGGCTTGACCCCGACTGTCGCCGAACACTACCGGGGGCTATTAACTGGCCTCCCAAACTAAATCCTCGATATTTTGCTCTTACATTAGAGCTGAGGTTTAATGATCATGCTTAGCATGACAACCCAAAGAAAGGAACCGATAGCGGGACTATTTTCTTTGGAAGACATTTCTTCTGTTAAACAGTAATATAACTCTCTGCGTACCTTTGTTTATAAAACCGTATGGCCAGATTGCCTTGTTTGTTGTAAATCTTTGCCCTCATAAAGGCTTTATAAAGTAGGACAAACACTCCTCGGCTACTGGCCGAGGAGGTGGAAGCCGATGGTCGGTCAACAAAGTTTTGTACAATGCGGATCCGAGCATTAATGACGTAAAGTACTTGGATACATAGAGTCATTACACATAATTTGTGATTTTACTATGGATATTGATCCTTAATTCGGCCACCCGTGCCCGCATTAAGGCTCGGGGGCTACTGGGCTTCGGGCTTATTATTTACAAATATTAAAGGGGCACATCGATCCCCTGATCTGGTGTTGCCACCCGACCAGTGTCTCGGGGGCTACTGCATTGCTTGTCCAATGCAGAAAATTTTATGTGCAATATAGTTTCCGAGGAGATTTTGATCCTCAGGTTGGTCGGCCGCACCCAACCTGAGTCTCGAGGACTGAGCACGCCGCTTTTAGTGTCCCGAAGTATTCTGCCGAGCTTGGACTTGATCCTCAGGCCGATTTTGCAAATCAACCTGAGTCTCAGCGGCTACTGGGATCAGCGGTCTTACGTCATCCTTCAGGTGCATCTCGGGTTTTAGACCGATACACACCTTGAGGGCTACTGGCTATATATCTCGGCAGAGAATAAATTGCACCAATAAAAAAATCGGCCCACATTCGGGGTGGTGCACACCTCGGAAGCAGTCCGGCATAAAGCTCGGGCGCTAGTGGCTGGCTCCATAGAGGGCATTTCTGGCATTAAGCTCGGCTAAACTCCTTCAAACTTCTTTGAACCAAGGTGATACGACACCTCGGATATAGTCCGGCGTTGGAGCTCGGATACAGTCCGGCGTTGGAGCTCGGATACATAGTCCGGCGTTGGAGCTCGGATACATTCCGGCGTTAGAGCTGGGAAGCGGTCCGGCATTGGTGCTCGGCTGCAAAGATACCTCGAATACAGTCCGGCGTTAGAGCTCGGACGCAAGAGGACACTGCCTCCCGGGAACAACTTCAAACCTGAGGTGTGGCATAAAAATAATAAGGCATTGATAAAGGACGGAAACTTAAAGGGGCTCCTCGGATACCCGGCGTATAAACTCGTCGAATGCATTTCGGCGATCCTCAAGATCGAAGATGAGAAGATTTGTTGAACCAGTTTTCAAGACCGACGACCGAAGATGAAGAACAGTTCGAAAGAATCAAGGAGCGTCCCTAACTTGAAGACCGGTTCAGGCGGCTACTGACGGTGTCCTGGACTAGGGGGTACTCAACACGTCATCTCCCGATCTGATAGATTGGGCCGAGGACCCCCGTGGACATATACTCATGGGCCAGTTCGGACAACTGCCGCATACAAGGAAGATTCCACAAGACTTGGCGATCAAGACAAGGACTTCTCCCCACCGGCGTATTCGGCTAGGACTCTTGTTAACCTAGGCCTCTCGTGCATTATATAAACCAGGGCCAGGCTAGTCGATAGATCATATATACATACAATCATACCATAGGCTAGCTTCTAGGGTTTAGCCTCTCCGATCTCGTGGTAGATCTACTCTTGTACTACCCATATCATCAATATTAATCAAGCAGGACGTAGGGTTTTACCTCCATCAAGAGGGCCCGAACCTGGGTAAAACATTGTGCCCCCTGCCTCCTGTTACCATCCGGCCTAGAAGCACAGTTCGGGACCGCCTACCCGAGATCCGCCGGTTTTGACACCGACAATGTTCCTTTTGTCTTTGATGATGATTGTGTAGAAGCATTTGAAATACTTAAGAAAGCTTTGATTTCTTCACCTATTGTTCAGCCCCCTGATTGGAATTTACCCTTTGAAATTATGTGTGATGCTAGTGATTATGTTGTAGGTGATGTTCTAGGACAAAGAATTGATAAGAAATTAAATGGTATCCTGCTAGTAAAACTCTAGACAGTGCCCAAAGAAATTATGCTACTACTGAAAAATAATTTTTAGCGGTTGTATTTGCTTGTGATAAGTTCAGACCTTATATTGTTGATTCTAAAGTAACTGTTCACACTGATCATGCTGCTATTAAATATCTTATGGAAAAGAAAGATGCTAAACCTAGACTTATTAGATGGGTTCTCTTGCTACAAGAATTTCATTTGCATATTGTTGATAGAAAGGGAGCTGAGAATCCCGTTGCAAACAACTTGTCTAGGTTAGAGAATGTTCTTGATGACCCACTACCTATTGATGATAGCTTTCCTGATGAACAACTAGTTGTCATAAATGCTTCTCGTATTGCTCCATGGTATGCTGATTATGCTAATTATATGGTTATTGAACCATTTGACGTTTGGGCTTTGATTATATGGGACCATTTCCTTCCTCTAATGGGTATACACATATTTTACTTGCTGTTGATTACGTTACTAAGTGGGTAGAAGCTATTTCAACTAGTAGTGCTGATCATAACACCTCTATTAAGATGCTTAAAGAAGTTATTTTTCCGAGGTTTGGAGTCCCTAGATATTTAATGACTGATGGTGGTTCACATTTTATTCATGGTGCTTTTCGTAAAATGCTTGCTAAGTATGATGTTAATCATAGAATTGCATCTCCATATCATCCACGGTCTAGTGGTCAAGTAAAATTGAGTAATAGAGAGCTTAAATTAATTTTGCAAAAGACTTTTAATAGATCTAGAAAGAATTTGTCCAAGAAACTTGATGATGCATTATGGACTTATAGAACTGCATATAAAATCCTATGGGTATGTCTCCATATAAAATGCTTTATGGAAAAGCTTGTCACTTACCTCTCGAACTAGAACATAAGGCATATTGGGCCATTAAAGAGCTCAACCATGACTTCAAACTTGCCGGTGAGAAGCGACTATTTGACATTAGCTCACTTGATGAATGGAGAACCTAGGCCTATGAGAATGCCAAACTGTTTAAAGAAAAGGTTAAACGATGGCACGATAAAAGGATACAAAAGCGTGAGTTCAATGTAGGTGATTATGTATTGCTATACAACTCTCGTTTAAGATTTTTTGCAGGAAAACTCCTCTCTAAATGGGAAGGTCCTTACGTCATCGAGGAGGTCTATCGTTTCGGTGCCATAAAAATCAGCAACTTCGAAGGCACAAATCCGAGGGTGGTGAACGGTCAAAGAATTAAACATTATATCTCAGGTGATCCCATAAATGTTGAAACTAATGTTATTGAAGCCGTAACCCCGGAGGAAGGCATAAGGGACACTTTCTAGAATGTTTCAGACTCCGAAAGGGAATAGGTATGAGGTACAGTAAGTAAACCGACTCCAAAACAATCCTAATAGCATTTTTTCTCTGTTTTGGAATATTTAAAAAAATAGGAAAATAAGATGCAGTCCGGGAAGGACACAAGGCTTCCATGAGGGTGGAGGGCGCGCCCTACCCCCCAGGGCGCGCCCCCTGCCTCGTGGGCACCTCGTGTGCTCTCCGGACTCCGTTTTCATGCACGATACTTCTTTTGGTCGGTAAAAATTCATTATATAATCTCCCGAAGGTTTTGAACACCGTACCACGCAAATATCCTCTATTTCTGTTTCAAGCTATTTCGTTAGCAGATTTAGAGCAAGTTGTCTTCTCAAGAGTCAGTCGGGGAGAGTCGGGTGTCTCATCCGATACCAGGGCCAGGAGCAAACAACGATGCTGACCACTTTGGGCCATCAACTGAGGAAGAGATGGAGGCTGACTTGAAAAGGATAGATGCCATGAAGGAGGATCAAGAAGTTACTTCTCGTTTCCGAGCCGGATTCACGATGCGGGAACTATAGAGCTTAGCTATTCCAAACTTGGTCATCCCTTCCAATGTTAGATTTCTTTCTTATGAAAATATGAAAAAGAGTGTTACTTGTTCTCCCGCAGCTATGCAACATCCTTGGGTAAAAGGAGCTTTAGCCGTCATGGGCAAGCTCCGTAAGGAAATAATGGACCTCAAGCAGCAAGTCAATAAGCTCGAGGAAGAGAATCGTATCCTGAGGGGCATCATCGCCAATAATATCACATCACCACCCTCGAAGAAAGAGATATAAACACATGGGTATGGGCACTCCCCTTGGCAACTGCCAAGCTTGGGGGAGTGACCCGGTATCGTATCACCGTCACACTCCTATCTTTACTGTTTTTCTTAGTTTGGTCCTTTTGGTTATATCTTGATCTAGTAGAATAAAGTTTTAGTATGATTTAGTTTTGAGTTTAGCTTTATGGTCCTTCTATGTAATTGAGTCCGTGAGCTATATAATAAAGATTAGTTATGAGTCAAGGGCCTGATTATCTTGCCATGATCTAGAGGGAATAAAAATAAAAGAGAAGAGAAAGAATAAAAAAAGAAGTAAAGAGATCATATGGATCTTATGGAGAGTAATGACTTCACATATAAAGAGTATGATGAATAAAAGTTGT
Organism: Triticum aestivum; assembly: GCF_018294505.1. NCBI lineage: Eukaryota > Viridiplantae > Streptophyta > Magnoliopsida > Poales > Poaceae > Triticum > Triticum aestivum. The sequence goes on along the minus strand of NC_057800.1, from coordinate 226,381,747 downwards.
TGAGAGTTGACAAACATAGTTTTGGTCATCGTTGCAATTAATAGGAAGTAATAAAGAAAGAGAGGTTTTCACATATAAATATACTATCTTGGACATCTTTTATGATTGTGAGCACTCATTAAAATATGACATGCTAAAGAGTTGATGTTGGACAAGGAAGACAACGTAATGTGTTATGTTTTCTTACATCCGAAATAAATTATATTGTCATGGATCATCCAACATGTTGAGCTTGCCTTCCCCCCTCATGCTAGCCAAATTCTTTGCACCAGGTAGAGATACTACTTGTGCTTCCAAATATCCTTAAACCCAGTTTTGCCATGAGAGTCCACCATATCTACCTATGGATTGAGTAAGATCCTTCAAGTAAGTTGTCACTGTTGCAAGCAATAAAAATTGCTCTCTAAATATGTATGATTTATTAGTGTGGAGAAAATAAGCTTTATACGATCTTGTGATGTGGAAGAAATAAAAGCAACAGACTGCATAATAAAGGTCCATATCACAAGTGGCAATATAAAGTGACGTTCTTTCGCATTAAGATTTTGTGCATCCAAACATAAAAGCACTTGACAACCTCTGCTTCCCTCTGCGAAGGGCCTATCTTTTATTCTTGTCTTATACTTCATACAAGATTCATGGTGATCTTCACCTTTCCTTTTTACATTTTATCCTTTGGCAAGCACAATGTGTTGGGAAGATCCTGATATATATAGCTAATTGGATGTGGGTTTTCATGAACCATTATTGTTGACACTACCCTTGAGGTAAAAAGGTTGGGAGGCAAAACTATAAGCCCCTATCTTTCTCTGTGTCCGATTGAAACTTCATACCCATAAATATTGCGTGAGTGTTAGCAATTGTGAAAGACTAAATGATAGTTGAGTATGTGGACTTGCTGAAAAGCTCTTATATTGACTCTTTTCGATGTTATGATAAATTGCAATTGCTTCAGTGACTGAGATTATAGTTTATTAGTTTTCAATGAAGTTTATAATTCATACTTGAAATTGTGATTGAATTGTTACTTTAGCTATTCTAAGAATGATCATGATGCCCTCATGTCCGTATTTTATTTTATCGACACCTATATCTCTAAACATGTGGACATATTTTTCGATATCGGCTTCCGCTTGAGGACAAGCGAGGTCTAAGCTTGGGGGAGTTGATACGTCCATTGTGCATCATGCTTTTATATCGATACTTATTGCATTATGGGCTGTTATTACACATTATGTCACAATACTTATGCCTATTCTATCTTATTTTACAAGGTTTACATGAAGAGGGAGAATGTCGGCAGCTGGAATTCTGGGTTGGAAAAGGAGCAAAATATTATAGACCTATTCTGCACAGCTCCAAAAGTCCTGAAACTCCATGGGAGTCATTTTCAGAATATATAAAAAATATTGGGCGAAGGAAGTACCAGAGGGGGGCCACCCACCATCCACGAGGGTGGGGACGCGCCCTACCCCCTGGGCGTGCCCCCTTCCTCGTGGGCCCCCTGGCAGGCCTCCGGTGCCCATCTTCTACTATATGAGGTCTTTCATCCAAGAAAAAATCATAAGCAATCTTACGGGGTGAAACTCCGCCGCCACAAGGCGGAACCTTGGCGGAACCAATCTAGGGCTCCAGCGGAGCTGTTCTACCGGGGAAACATCCCTCCAGGAGGGGGAAATCATCACCATCATCATCACCATCGATCCTCTCATAGGGAGGGGATCAATCTCCATCAACTTCTTCACCAGCACCATCTCATCTCAAACCCTAGTTCATCTCTTGTATCCAATCTTTGTCTCAAAACCTCAGATTGGTACCTGTGGGTTGATAGTAGTGTTGATTACCCCTTGTAGTTGATGCTAGTTGGTTTATTCGGTGGAAGATCATATGTTCAGATCCTTCATGCATATTAATACCCCTCTAATTATGAACGTGAATATGATTTATGAGTAGTTATGTTTGTTCCTGAGGACATGGGAGAAGTCTTGCTATAAGTAGTCATCTGAATTTTGTATCCGTTCGATATTTTGATGAGATGTATGTTGTCTTTCCTCTAGTGGTGTCATGTGAACATCGACTACAAGACACTTCACCATTGTTTGGGCCTAGAGGAAGGCATTGGGAACTAATAAGTAGATGATGGGTTGCTAGAGTGACAGAAGCTTAAACCCTAGTTTAGGAGTTGTTTCGTAAGGGGCTGATTTGGATCCATATGTTTCATGTCATGGTTAGGTTTACCTTAATACCTCTTTTGTAGTTTCGGATGCTTGCAAGAGGGGTTAATCATAAGTGGGATGCTTGTCCAAGGAAGGGAAGTACCCAAGCACCGGTCCACCCACATATCAAATTATCAAAGTACCGAACGCGAATCATATGAACGTGATGAAAACTAGCTTGACGATAATTCCCATGTGTCATCGGGAGCGCTTTCCTTTATATAAGAGTTTGTCCAGGCTAGTCATTTGCTACAAAAAGGTTTGGGCCATCTTGATGCACCTTATATACTTTTATTACTTGTTACCTGTTACAAATTACCATATCACAAAACTATCTGTTATCGATAATTTCATTGCTTGCATAGAATACCTTATTATTGAAAACTGCTTATCATTTCCTTCTGCTCCTTGTTGGGTTTGACGCTCTTACTTATCGAAAGGACTACGATAGATCCCCTATACTTGTGGGTCATCAATGCCCATGCTGAGCGGAGTACGAGCACTGACTAGTCGGCTACGGGGTGAGGCTGACGTCGCCGGAAAATAACAGGATGTGCGGGTGGGTAGAGGGATGGCCTGGGGCAGCACAGCCGGTGATACGTCCATTTTGCATCATGCTTTTATATCAATATTTATTGCATTATGGGCTGTTATTACACATTATATATGTCACAATACTTATGCCTTTTCTCTCTTATTTTACAAGGTTTACATGAAGAGGGAGAATGCCGGCAGCTGGAATTCTGGGCTAGAAAAGGAGAAAATACTAGAGACCTATTCTGCACAACTCCAAAAGTCCTGAAACTCCATGAAAGTCAGTTTTGGATTATATAAAAAATATTGGGCAAAGGAGGCACCAAAGGAGGGCCAGTCACCGTCCACGAGGGTGGAGGGCGCGCCCTACCCCCCTGGGCGCGCCCCCTGCCTCGTGGGCCACCTGGCAGGCCCCCGATGCCCATCTTCTGGTATAAGGGGTCTTTTGCCCTGGAAAAGATAAGGAGGAAGCTTTTGGGACGAAGCGCCGCCGTCTCGAGGCAGAACCAATCTAGGACTCTAGCTAAGCTATTCTGCTGGGGAAACATCCCTCCGGGAGGGGGAAATTGTCACCATCATCATCACCATCGATCCTCTCATCGGGAGGGGGTCAATCTCCATCAACATCTTCACCAGCACCATCTCCTCTCAAACCCTAGTTCATCTCTTGTGTCTGATCTTTGTCTCAAAACCTCAGATTGGTACATGTGGGTTGCTAGTAGTGTTGATTACTCCTTGTAGTTGATGCTAGTTGGTTTATTCAGTGGAAGATTATATGTTCAGATCCTTTATGCATATTAATACCCCTCTGATTATGAACATGAATATGATTTGTGAGTAGTTACGTTTGTTCCTGAGGACATGGGAGAAGTCTTGCTATAAGTAGTCATGTGAATTTGGTATTCGTTTGATATTTTGATGAGATGTATGTTGTCTTTCCTCTAGTGGTGTTATGTGAACGTCGACTACATGACACTTCACCATTGTTTGGGCCTAGGGGAAGGCATTGGGAAGTAATAATTAGATGATGGGTTGCTAGAGTGACAGAACCTTAAACCTTAGTTTATGCGTTGCTTCGTAAGGGGATGATTTGGATCCATATGTTTCATGCTATGGTTAGGTTTACCTTAATTCTTCTTTCGTAATTGCAGATGCTTGCGAGGGGGGTTAATCATAAGTGGGATGCTTGTCCAAGGAAGGGCAGTACCCAAGCACCGGTCCACCCACATATCAAATTATTAAAGTAACGAACGTGAATCATATGAGCATGATGAAAATTAGCTTGACGATAATTCCCATGTCTCCTCGGGAGCGCTTTCCTTTATATAAGAGTTTTTTCAAGCTTGTCCTTTCCTACAAATAGGATTGGGCCACGTTGCTGCAGCCGGCCATGGGAGGAGGGAGCAGGCAATCCCGCCGGCGCTGGTTTGGGCGGCTGGAGCAGGAAGATCAAAGATTGAAGAAGCATGGCGGCCGTTGGATGGACATCCATCAGTCACTGCTCTGTGTTGAGTAAGTTGACAAAGCCTTGGGTACGCGTCAAAAAAAATTTAGGACAGCGTCATTATGAACCTAGTAGGGCCAGAAGTCAGCCTCCAAATCTGTGGAAAACAGCATACAACCCATTAGCCATTATTTTTAATAATTTACAGCCCATTTGCTAATTCTTAAGGATATTTGAAGCACGTGTTCTTTTTATTAGCATTACAGACCATATATTCTGGGCACTGCTAAAAAATTCAATGAAATTTTTCATATTTCGGTGGGGTCCGAACTCTTTTAATCACTATATTTTGAGTCGCGTTAAAAATAATTTTTAAAAAATTATATCAAAATAAAATTCAAAACAATTCTCCGCAAAAAAATGAACGAAATTTAAAATCTTAACTAGCAAGAAGTATGTGCGTTGCACAGAACATAAAGATGAATTTGTATGAGTAGTTTATCTTGTGGGAGAAAAGACGATATTTTCATGTAATTGCCAGTTGGCTTTGGTTTTTATAAGGGTAGAGAGTAGAGAAATCCAGAAAAATGATATTTTAATGTAATTGCCGGTTGGCTTTGGTTTAAAAAATTACAGCCCATTTCTTACAACTTATTGCCCATTTTCTGGGGAAGCCCATTTCTTACTACTTACATTCCTCCTCGTCTTGAAAGATTTGCAGCCCAGCATGGCTGAGAAAAGCAAGTAGGCCTTGGTTTTGGTATTCTCCAAAAACAAGAACCGGGCTAGCCATTTTCAGAATGAAAAAAGATATCAACTGGGCTCGTCATGTGCTTAAATAAAAGCATAAGCATGGGCTAGACGGGCAGCCCCCACACAACGCGCAGTTGAGCTCCATCTCTAAAACTAAAAACAACTGGGCGAGCTGCTGGGTCCCTGGTGTTATCCGCTCGTTGTGTAATTTTCTTGTTTATTGACTACATTGACAATGGCGTGGGACCTAGTTGTCAAACAATTAGGAGGAAGTATTTTTTGGCTTGTAATAACGAGGCACCTGCTTGCGTAATGCAATGACCCTGGTGGGTCCCTACTGTCAGCCTCTCCACATACAATCATCTCCTGATTCCTCTTGGTTGTTGACCATGTTGACAACGCCAGACGGTGGCAGGCACAGCGAGTGAACCAAGGTGGAGAACGACGGCGAGGCCTCGGACAGGAACAAAGAGCAGCAGTGGAAGATGCGGCAGTGTAGTGGCAGGTGGAGGGAAGTACGAGGGCAACAACATGCAACTCAAGCTTACAAACGGTACAAAAATCCCAAGGATTGATTGTTCATCAAATTTTTATACAAAACCTAGATTGAAGATGGCAGTAACATCTAACCCAACCACTCTTTTTAGCAGTCACAAACAAATGGATCGGTCTGATCCATAAAATCAACCTCCTGTGCAAAAAAAATTATTTCAGGATGACTGTAACTTGTTGTAAATAGAAGCCGAGCACGTTTAGAAGCCCATTTATCCACCTGAAACTTCTTTTTTGTTGTTCAACATGTCCATCCGTGAGAAATCTCTTGCGGTAAAACATAAGCCTCATGGACAATAGTAACCTCACATTCAACAGGAAGAATGTGACAAAGCTTCCGTTTGCCTGGTTGGATGCATATCCTTCCATCGTTATTGTCCTCAAACGAATGTCATGAGAACTGAGAAAATCTTGGTTCTTATTACGCCACCGATTGGTTATACGTTTTTCACCATGTGGTTGCAGTACCTAAGTAGACATGAAGATTTGAAAACAGTTAAGGTCTGAAAAAAGAGTATGTCGAAAGAGCAACAACTGAACGGTTAATTCTAGTGCAATATATACGGTCTTTCAATGTGCATGAAATCATTACCTTTATATATAAATTCTCCAGAGACCAAAAGCATCGCAGCAAGCCAATAATTATGTTCAAATCATAACTAAACATTCTGATATATAAGATCTTGACAGAATCCAACAGCATTGATAGGCTATCCATGGACGAACTCTTCATTGAGCATATAACATAATATTAGTACCCAAAGTGTACTCCAAGATGATCTAAAACTTATGCGCACAAATGAAAAATCCATCTTATGATTACAAATGTGTAGATGATAATATACGGTACCTGAAAAAGTGAGGAGCAAAACACCAACTTGTTGTGATCATCAAACGGAGCACTAATTAGACCCAAGATCATCAAACGGAGCACAGAGACGACAGTTATTTGCGAAGGTTTATAACAATCATCAAGGAGCAACCTTTGAAGTGAAGGGGCATCTTCGATGATGAGCTGCTGTCCTTCAAAACAAATTCCAATGCTTTTAAGGTGAGGCGACTTTATTTGGAGACAACTGATACGGATTTCTATTCCCAAAACAATCAGCAAGCGCTTCAGGGCAGGGCAACAGGAGTGGATGATGCTGTGCAGTGAGGCCTTCGACAGATAAACCACCACAAGCAAGTGTTTTTAGTAGTGGGAGTTGAAGCATTTGTACCAGATCGTCTGGTAGATGGCACCGGGCGAAGGTGGCGGTGTGGAGAGAGGAGGAAAACCGCCAGATGGACAACGGTGGTGTGGGCACGAATTCTTTCTGTGTTTGTGGTATGAAACTTTTGTGGTAATGGTAGAACTCAAACAGCTGGAGTTTTCTGAATTCAGGGGATGTCAGCCAAGCGTCCACCGTACCGGGTATGGACAGCAGGTAGCGTGTCGGTATGCAGAGGCGTTGAACGGGTCCCTGCTGGTGAGAGGAGACGATCACTCCGAGGAGAGCAAATTCAGTAAGGACAGATATCTAACGACAGTCAAGATTGAGGGGCGCGGTGCTCCATAGAGGGCACCACCGAGTTGAGAGGACTTGTGTGCGGCAGCAATCCTTGGTGGGGAGAAGCGAGATGATCTCCTCAAGGATGACGTCCGAGAGATCGCTGATGCGGTCCATCGGAGATTCTACCGGTTCCTCAGATCCGGGTGGGGGGGGGGCTCGCCGCTTCTCCCCGCGCTGCCGGGTGCGGGATCTACAAATGGCGTCGCCGCTGGCGGGAGCCTCATCTTATTGGCGCTGGGGCCAGTCGACTTCATTTTCCTTGTGGGCGTCGCGCCGATCTCACGGGTTTGAGCAGAGTAGCTAGAGACGAGCCTAGTGGCAGTGCGAGCGGGGAAGAAGGAGGGCTGGGGTTTTCTGTAGGAGTGGAAGAAGAGGCGCAGGCGTTTTCTGTATGAGTGAGGAAGAAGGTGAGTAGGGGTTTTCTGGACGAGTGAGGAAAATGGGGAGTGGGGGGAATTGGGGGCGACGGAAGCAGGAGAGTCCAGTGAGTTGCAGTATAAGTGGAAGCGAGGAGGAAGGAGGGTTTTTCTTGGATCGCCCCCTCTTCAAGAAATATGGGCTTCTCCTCGCAAAAAACAAAAACAAATGGGCTTTAAAATGGATAGGCTTTTGTATCGGCCCAGTCGGTTGCTCGTGTTTCGCATTAGAGGGCCTTAACATTAGAGGCAGCCCATTAGAGACACTCTCCAGCTCTCCAGCTTATTGCCCATTCGAAAGAAAAAAGAGACGCCTCCAGCTTATGGCTACTCATTGGTAACCTTTTCAACTTGGCACCCACCAAATTAGAGGACGCGGTACTGGATGCAGACACTCACACTGGTCGCATAGCACGGCAAAGTGAGGTGTCAAATAACAGGCCTACAATATACTTACTAGATTGCGAAGGTTCACAGGCTAGTCAACATTCACATTAAACTAAGCTTCAGAAGATATGGTATGCATACTAACATTCAGAAGAACAAAAGTTCAGCATGTTTATGCATCTCAATGATTCACCATACTAACCAATACAAAGTTGTGAGAAGGTGTGGAAATAAAGAAAATCGGTCGATGCTTCTCTGAGCAAAGGGCCTCCCTGCGCATGCATTAATTTCCTGGGCATGATTGTTTCTTATCAATGTTGTGAGCACTTTGAGCATGTTGGCAACTCCACAGCTAGCTAGCCACCTCATCTTGCAATTGATGCTGACACATTTGCAGCAAACACATGAGGTAATAGAGATGACTCAACATGAGTACATATTGTCCAGTTCCCCTGAAATCATCTTCATTGTCCTGAATCTGAAAAGATAGGAACATAATAGCTATACTTAAACGGTGTTGCAAAACAGTAGCATATATCAATAGCTCGGCATGACAAAACACGATCATCTGGACGAAGGGGATACTAACCTGCCTGAGGAAGATTATATATAATTTCATAAGTCCTTAGTTGATTTCCACCTTCGGCTGCACTGCGTGTTTGCTCCTCCACACATGACAGGATCATTATGCACTACAATCAGCAAGTCAACGTACGAATAAGCTTATTTCATCTTGCGGTGGTCATTGTACCTAGTTACGAATGTAGGAATACCTGGAGCACGATGAGGTTAGCTGACAGCAGGTAGATGCAACCATATAAATGTTGTGTGTTGCTACCAAAATTGAGGTTTGTATCCCTTCCTGTTATGAGAATCCTTCTTGAAGTTGGTAGAATGTGACGGCCTGTTCTTTGCATCAAACTTGCATTTCCCCTGAGATTTGTTCTTATTCTTTTGGGGCTGGTTGGACTGGAAGTTCTTCTCATGTACCATGTGGGCACAAGAAGCTCCCTTAGCCAGCCGAGCATGTGTGTCTTTTGCTCTCGCCTTCTCTTCAAAATCAAGAGTGCTAATGAGATCCGAAATGGAAAACTCATGTCTCTTGTTTTTCAAAGAAGTAGCAAAATTGTTCCACGAAGGTGGAAGCTTGGCAATGATGGTCCCAGCAACAAATTTCTCCAGCAACACACACTTAAAGTACTCAAGTTCCTTAGCGAGTGATTGTATCTCATGAGTCTGTTGAACAATAGAGCGCTCATCAGTCATCTTGTAGTCACAGAATTGCTCCATGACGTACAACTTGTTGCCAGCGCCCGAGGCCCCAAACGTGGCCTCGAGCGCAGCCCACATGTCTTTGCCGCTGTCAAATGACATATATGAATCCACAATGGAATCTTCAAGAACACTAAGCAGGGCAAATTTGAAGAGGGTATCCATGTTCTCAAAAGCTTCCTGCTGTGTAGGATTAAGATCGCCCTCAGGCTTACCCTTAGTGGCGTCATACCAGCACATGATCTGAAACCAATATACTGCTCTTATGCACCACCTTTTATATTGCACCCCCCTTAAAAGTAGGCGGCTTCAAAAGCGCAGCAAAACCACTTGGAGTAAATTGCCTATAATCAAGTTTTTGGATTGCATTGTTGAATATATGAGCAATTTACTATGAGATTTAATCTGAATCAATAGTAAATAGATCATGACGACAATTGCAAAGATCGAAGTAATGATGTGGACTAAACCAGGAGGACAGAATCACATACTGTACAACGGGAGTAGAACCGTTGTGGTTGATGTTGTCACTCATGTCGTCGATGAAGAGGTTACCGAGGTCGGGGAAGAAGGCTGTCGTTGGGGAAGTCGTCGTTGGTAACAGTCATAGGAGTGTGTTCCCCAAAAACCTGATCGCCCCTCTCCCATACAGGATCACGAAAGGCGGGGTTAGAAGGACTGTTGTCCCTTCTCATGGTGCATGCCGGAAGGATGGATGGAGAAGAATTGCATGGCGGTGCTAAGATCTGGAACGGTGCGAAACCATATGATACATCAGCGGCTAGGGTAGAGCCTGTCGGGTCGGTCATGCGAGTAAGACCAAGTATAATAGTACTCCCTCCGTCTCGGTTTACAGGGCATGCATGTCGTTCTAGGTTGAGAATTTAACTAGATATATATGTATTATATGCGATGAAAAATATATGTTTAGAAACTACATCCGCTTAAGAATCCAATGATATGCTTTTGGTGACATATAACTCATATTTAGTTAGTCAAATGGATGATCTGGAACTATGCACACGCCCTCTAAACTGAGACGGAGGGAGTAGGCCTTTGGCCCAAACCCCACGCCCAAGTCAATAATAGCCCCACTATCCAAAAGAATCAGAAACGGACGAGTAATTAAGGCATCCATTAATCATTAATTAATGACTTAATAAATTTTCCGACCAACAAAAATATAGACCACGTGCATAGCTTTTGTCCTTGGACAGGCTCATTCCCGAAGAGCGCGCGTGTAGGTTTCGTATTATCATGCTCATGCAAATGCTAGAATAGATCACATTATAAAGTGGTGCAACTCACACTCACCTAGCAGTATGGGACTAAACTTTAGTCCCACTCACACCACACTTAGAGAATGGTTAATAGTATAGCCAACATCCGGCTATATGAAGTTGACACATCATCGAGAACCAACCCAATAGCCTGCTAGTACAATAATTAGTCCCTTTAGTATAATGCTATGTCAACAATAATGGCCCCACCTTTTGTCTCACAAAGTATGTTGGAGCTCCTGCTACAACCGGCTACAAGTTTACAACCCGCTTCTCTTCTCTCTCCTCTTCTCTCTCCTTCAACTAATCACAAATACTATATTGAAATCCTTATAGCCTGATTATGTCATCTAATTGTAGTACTTGCTCTAAAGTTACTCTCCACTATGTAGTCTGAAATGTCAGGCGTGCAGCGGGCGGTGCCCTCGGACAGCGCGCCGCTTCAAAGACGGAAGCAGTGAGAGGTCGCGTCGCCCTGACTTGCCATCAATGTGGAGCGGCGGGCTCAGCTGGCACCGGGCGGAAAGCGCATACGGGAGGGGGGAGGGGTTTTTGGTGGGCCAAGAAGGTGAGAAACCAACTTGTGATCGGTCCGGACGGGGAAATATCATGTGCTCCCATACTCACTAGTTTCATGCATATGACACTAGTCTACTTGTTCCTCATAAGCAAGAAATATCATGAGCATGTTACCACTTCTCTTTAACTACTTGCCACATAAGCAAAGTTTAAACATCTACCTCTACTAATGGGCTGGTCGTGTTTAAACATCTACCTCTACTAATAGTATAGCCACATATTCGGACCGGCCATTTTATTGCATGACACCACACTTAGAGCATGGTTAATACTATGCAAGAAATATCATGAGAATGTTACCACTTCTCATTAACTACTTGCCACATAAGCAAAATTTTCTTGGAGTGCGCTAAGTTACTCCCACTATAATAGCCGTACGAAGTGTGGGCTATGGAGAGGGCGTAGTAAGCAAGCTTCTCATCGTTCTGCGAGTTGACATGACACATCAAAGTAGTAGTTTTTTTAAATGTACATCAAAGTACTAGTGTAGTAGTCTCCAAAAAGGGCCGACCATGTCCATGGCTACCATCCCATCTCGTGCTCCGTCATTGAGTATGTGCACGATTCACGTGCCATTCAAGAAAAAAACTGCGTCTGTTCCATTGAAAAAAATAAAAACAAACACGCCACTACGTCATGGTCGAACTTTGATTCGTCCATGCGTGGTTCCTGACCCTCCACTAAGTGAACAACTACCAAACACGTCAAATTATCACGTGAGATGCCTCTTCATCCAGAAATGAGCTCCACCATGTACCCGCGTGTGTGTATTAGGGAATGAGGCATTGAGTATGTGCTTTCGTGCGTGTAATTTTTCTCTTCATGCACATACTCCTTTTTTTGTGGGTGATCCATGCACGTACTCGGCCTACGTTGGTGATCGTTGGTGAGTCTCACTTATCTCTACATCTCAACATGTACATCTACATCTACGTCTACACTACATCTACATCCACATCTACCTCTACTATAGTACACCAAGTTTTAAACATTAGACCAACCATTTTCTTGCATGACACGACCAGCCTGTATCGCTTCTTGCTCCTCGTCTCTCTCAAAGTGCGTCCGGCAGGTGCTTTGCCGTCGATTGAGGTTGGTTCGCTCACACTCAGTCCCACATGTTACAAATCTAAAAGAATACTCTGACCAACGGACCATTGAAAGAAGTATATTTTTCACCCTCAAATGTAAGTTGATGGACAAATAACCCCCAAAGTCAATTTTGGTATGATTTTTACCCTAAAATCTCTAAAACCGGGAATACCACCCCCTTGCAGTTTTAGTGTTTACATGTTAGAGTTTAGACGGTTTTGATTATTGACTAGGAATTCACTACTTATTTACACTAACGAAATGTCAACGACACCATTGGAAGCCGCGGATGTCGTCGGAGATGTACCCAATGGACCCTGACCTTCCCTACGAGGAGAGGAGATCATGCGGGTGCCTTTCAAGCTCAAGGGGTCATCGGGCTACCTCGTCGGCTCATCGCCCGCCTACCTTTGGTCCTCCCAGAGCCTCTATCATTGTCGCGCAGCTCACGGTGGCGCTCATTTGCAGGTGGGCGCTGCTAGCTAGGAGACATAGTTGAGTTAATCGAGCCCTACATGAAAATCAATTGTGTCCTTGGCCTAAGCTCCGCCACTACTAGAAGAAAACTCCTGCAGAGGAGGTCGATGAGAGGCAGCACCGTGCTACCTACATTGGTCGTTTGATTCATAGGATAGAATGCTATAAGATTTTTTCCCATGTAATTATGTGTTAATTGGCAATCTAGCATCCACCCAACTTTTTTTTCACTTCCTTTGTTTTTCCTGTGTCAAACACTCTGGTTTTTTTAGGGGAACACTATGTTAATGCTATGGGATTCAAGTGGACATGCCACTCCAATCCTTTATTTTTCTTACGAAGAGAGTACTTGTTGTTGCAAGAGCACTGTGTTAATGATGTGCCGCTGCAAGAGCCGCCTATATTAGTTAACCATGCAACAGTTCATTTAGTAGTACTAGGTTAGTAGGTGACCTTGCGCTTGGCTCTTCCCCTCTTACGGAAGTCCAACAATAATGATGGTACTATAGTACTACTTCTGGCAATCTGACACCAAATGAACGGCTGCACCCCCACCGCTTGTAAGCAAAAGTTTCTCCTCGTGTTGCGAGTCACCGCGCACGCGTTGGCGAGGGAGCTCGTCGTTCTGTGAGTTGACGGGACACACCAAAGTTATTTAGTACTATCTCCAAAAAGGGCCGACCATGTCCATGGCTACCATCCCGTGCTCCTTCATTGTGTACGTGCACTATTCATGTGCCATCGAGGAGAAAAAATATTGCGTAGTACTAGGTGCCATCGAAGTGCACGACTCACTTACGCACAGCTTATCTCCATTTTCTTGCATGACACGTGCACCTGATGCTAGATGTCCCGCATGTTCGCATAAGGATGAACAAAGCTCACGTAAAAAAGTGGAAGAACATAGGGCATGTTTGGTTCCCAGCCTAAGGTTGCCACGTCTAACCTTAGTCATGCCACAACATCTTAGACATGTGTTTGGTTCATTGCCACACTTCTCTAGTTATATGGTCCACATGTCATAGGCTCAATTTTTTGCCAAATCTTGCTGCACTTGTGGTGGCCATAGCCACACTTTTTATGGCAGCCACACTTTGCATAAGGTTAGTTGTGGCAAAAGTTCTCTTGTTTTTCCCTCCTTCTTGGTCTCGATGCACAACCAAAGATGACTTATTCACCTGGACGGAGGGAGTAATATAAAATATTATGAGTGAAGACGCTCTACCGCGAGGTTCCTTGCTCCTTCTCGGTCATCGGAAATCTATGAGGATAGAATCTATGAACTGAGTGTTTGGTTCAAGCCACACCTTAGTCAAGCCACACTTGGACCCCACATGGCATACACACAAAAAATAAGGCAAGATTACCTTAGGCTTGCCAACTTGTGGCTCTCATTTTGATGAACTAACCTTAGGCAACCTTGGCAAAAATGTATGGCAAAGTGTGGCAAGGCTAGGCCTAGAACCAAACAGGCCCTAACCTTAGGCAAGTCCGGCAACATTGTATGGAAAAGTGTGGCATGGTTAGGCCTAGAACCAAACGGCCCCTTAATGTGTATTTGCTAATTAGTAGCATTGCATGCAATGAACTAACCACTGCACGTCGTGTTTGGTAGTCTCGAGTCATTGAAAACATGCACGCCCACATCTCGTATTGGTTGATATGTCAAGAAACAAGAATGTTTATTTGCGAATTAATAGCATTACATGCATGCCCGACGACCGAGAAGGAGCAAGGAACCTCGTGGTGGAGCATCTGCACTCATAATATTTTATATTATCCAGCGATATAAAATCAACCAATCTTCTCCACAGTAGACCGAAAGAGTACGAAACATGGCAGCCCTGTGTAGTTACATCATACTACATGGCTAACCCATGCTATCACCATATTTATTGGCCTCCGTGTGACCCCTAGCTCTAGTAATCCGGCAGCCCGTATCACTTCTCGCTCCTCGTCTCTCTCAAAGTGCGGCGGGCTGGCGTTTTTGCCGTCTATTAAGGTCGGTTAACTCATCACATGTTAGCGAGATGCCAAGAGCATTCTAAAAAAATTGTTGTACTCTATTGTTATGCCGAGAAGAGGAAGCGCTTTGACTGATGGACCAAACGACACAGGCGTGATGTACCGTGAGTGGGTCCAGTTTCTCGTTTTAAACTTGTTTGGTGTAGTAGTAACACTTGGTTTTGACTATTGATAAGATTTTATATAGGGCCTAATGTATTCTTCGAGGATTCCTTTGACTATTGATAAGATTTTATATAATTTGAAAATTATATCATTCGAAGATCCTTTCACATTCCGTTTTCAAAAAAAAGATCCTTTCATGTACGAATTTGATTGTATGCTTTGAGCAACTTGCATGTCCTATACTGCTCCTGTTTGGATACTCTAACTTAGCTAGAGGTTAGACTAACTCATGACTAACCCTGAACTAACTGCTGCCAAAGAGGTGTTTGGGTGACAGGGTTAGATTGACAATAAATGCAGTTGATGGATAGAGAAAAGTGATTTTTCAGTGGGCCCAATGAGAACTATCTCCAATTAGCACCTCTTGGGTGGGATAGTTTTTTTTGGTGCGTTCGGTGCAACTTGCTCCAATTTAACCCTCATGCTTGGATACTTTAGGGCTATCTGAGCCCCAACTAGCTCAAACTAACTCTAACCCATGGATCCAAACAGGGCCAAATTTAGTCTCGAAAAACGCATTAAGCCCTATATACTTTGACAAACGGAGTACATGATACTAGCAAACGCTCACCATTAGTAGTAGTTCATTGGTTGGTTTCGATTTTTGATTCAGTTGCTGTGCTGCTACCGCCCAATATTCGTATGTGGTTATTTCTAGAGTAAAAAAGGAGGTACTAGTACTTACTATGGGAAAGGTGAAGTGATGCTTGCTTCGCCCGAGCAACTTATTACTCTGGGAATATGGGAGTACCAGCGGATTCAATGAATAGAGAAATGATGGTTGCTTCGTCCGAGCAACTTACTATGGTGAAGGTGGGGCTCTGTGATTTGACTGCTCACTAGTCATTACTACTGCGGCACAACGACCGGGGTGAATCTTTCCTTGCAATTGTGCACTCAATATTGCTGCATGGTAGGTGGAGCCGGATGAAGGATGTTCCACATGTCTGCGAAACGAAGTTGAATTGTTTCTGGCATTGCTATAAATTCTTCAGGATTTGTTTATATGTATGCATAATTTTAATGAAATTGTACTGTGATGCTATGAAGGTTATAACTTTGGTTCCCTCGGGAAAAAAGGTTTCAACTTAGGATTCATGTGTCCTCTTGCCTCAAGATTATCTCGTTACAACATTCCATCAAATACAAATGAAACTACCATGGCTGCTAATGCATCTCAATGGTTCACAGATTAGCGCCAATATTCACATCACAACTGAAGACAAAGTTGTGAGGAGGTGTACAAATAAAGAAAAATATATACAATTGATCGATGTTATTCGTAGGCATGGCTCCATTTCCTGGGCACGGTGTTCATTGGTTGGCACCTAGTTTCACACAGCTCCGTAGCCAAAAAAAGAGGTGTATGGAGGACATCACAATCCGATCATTTTGTGCAGCTCCACTAAAATCGAGCTGACCATCCTTGTTTGCAAAGATATCCAGTCTATGTGATTACAATAATAGTGGAACTAGATGATGAAACATAACACACACAAATAGAAGCCGATCACCTCTGCGATCTCTCTTTAGGACTAACTACTTGTTGGAGAAGATTAGGCGCGGAGTTGGATGAGGAGGATAGCAAAACCAATCTCCCTTTCTGCAGTCCCACAGAAATGTAAAAATGTTGCCCGTGTGACATTTTGGTGGAACTGCACAAAACACTCTTAAGAAAAAAGTGATTTGTTCAGTACACCAAAAGGTCGCAATAGCAACGAGGTGAAATGGAGAGCCATGTTTGCAAAAGGAGGTAGAAAGGAAACAATTACTTCCCAATAACACGAGTTGAAGACACATACACCAACAAAAAAGAAGCTTATTCCATGTAATAAGGGAAAGATAGCAGCATGGTGGTTTATCAAAAATGGTTTGAGGACGAGATTGCAAGATGGAAAGTACGCCAGCCAAGATACATTTAAAGCAAACAACTAAAGAAGATCCACACGCAGGATTTTCCACATGAAGCAATGTGGGAAGATGGGCAGTGGAGCAAGGCCGTAGGAAGCTGTACTTGAGGATCGTCGGGATGAAACTAGGAGGGCGCCGATGGCCGGGATCTGCCCATACTACGACAACAAGCAAGTGGGGAAGGCCATGCCGCGCCGGAGCTTGGTCAGAGAGAACGGCGGGTACCGCGGATCAGGACGTGCTACCTCAACGTCGTCGAACGGATAAACGATGCGCATCCTCCCTTTCCGCCGGTAGACGGGATGCAGCCGGATCACTGACCAACGGTGAGAGAGAGAGGCCACCGCCGCCTTGTGTGAGATGGTGTGACGAGAGACAAACCCCGGCAGGCAGGCTACGTTGTATACAGTGGAGCGGATTTTTCCATTTTCTCCACGACATTTGTTTTATATTATGTATGTGCCATTGAGGAATATATAACTTTATTTAATACTAACGCGTCAAGTCGAACTTTTTTCCATCTACGCGTGGTACACGACCCTCCTTCGAGTAAACAACCGCTACACACGTCAAATTATCACGTCGGCTGCCTTTTCGTACAGAAATGAACTCCACTGTGTACCCACGTGTGTGTGGCCGGGAACGAGACGTGAGTACATGCGTCCTACATGCACCTTGTTGGATTACGGGTTCTGGCAAACCCTTGTGATGTTAAAACTCTCGGGTGCGTACGAAGAACACTCTCTTCCTAGCTCGCTCGCTCAACAATCCCTCGGCCTAGCTCGACGGACCCAAAGAACAAGAGACACGGGGGTTTATACTAGTTCGAGCCACCTTGCGGTGTAATACCCTACTCCAGTGTGTGGTGGATTGCCTCGAGGGGCTGAGGATCAACTAGTACAGTGGATGAACAACCTCAGGAGGTGAGGTGTTCTTGGGCTCGATGAGCCGATGTGTGTGAGGATGATCTCAATGATCTCCCCTGCTACGGTGATGGCTAGGTCCTATTTATAGTGGCCTTGGAACTCTCCCCAAATGTTAGGAGGGAAGGGATCCCACAACGGCCAAGTTTGAAGGGGGACAACTAGTATAAGCTATCTTGACAAAAGGTGGTCTTCGCCTGCCAAAGGCTCTGGTGGTGATGCTGCTATGGCCTCCGCGATGACCTCCGTCCTGCCGTCCTGGTGATCTTGGTCTTGTTGCACCAATATGGAAACCGTTGTGTGATGCCTCGGGACCCCGTGCCTGTGCTTGCCTCCTTAGCACCAAAGAGGAAACTAGTACACTGCGCCCGCTGGCGCCCGCCTGGCCTTGGTCGTCATGGCTCATGTCACGTGAACCTCGCGAGATGCCCCTTGCATAGATATATCTGCTCCTCGGGAACCGCCCTAGTGAGACCACCACCATGGAGGTCTTGGTGTTGTCTGCCTCGCGAGGGTCTTGGGTGGTCGCTGCTGAAGCTGGGTCGTACCAGGCCATTGGTGGAGCCATGCTTTGGGCCACAGGCAGGCAAGTCTAGGCACCCCTGGTCCCAGAACACCGACAGTAGCCCCCGGGCCCAAGGCGCGCTCGAACTTGGCTTCAAGGCGAAGCCAAAGGGAAAGTGCGGAGCACCGCGGGCCCTAACCGCCTACGGCCTGCTACCTCTTGAGCATGCGTTGGTTTTCCCTTGAAGAGGAAAGGGTGATGCAACAAAGTAGCATAAGTATTTCCCTCAGTTTTTGAGAACCAAGGTATCAATCTAGTAGGAGACTACACGCAAGTCCCTCGTACCTACACAAATAATCAACAACCTTGCAACCAACGCGACAAAGAGGTTGTCAGTCCCTTCACAGACACTTGCAAAAGTGAGATCTGATAAAGATAATAAGATAAATATTTTTGGTATTTTTGTTGTATAGATTGAAAAGTAAAGATTGCAAAATAAACGGTGACAGAAATAACTAGTTGACAGGAAAATAATATAATGGAGAATAGACCCGGGGGCCATAGGTTTCACTAGCGGCTTCTCACAAGATAGCATAATCTATGGTGGGCTAACAAATTACTGTCGAGCAATTGATAGAGAAGTGAATGGTTATGAGAAAATCTAGGCATGATCATGTATATAGGCATCACGTCCATGACAAGTAGACCAAAATGATTCTGCATCTACTACTATTACTCCACACATCGACCGCTCTCCAGCATGCATCTAGATTATTAAGTTCATAAGAACAGAGTAACGCATTAGGCAAGATGACATGATGTAGAGGGATAAACTCAAGCAATATGATGTAAACCCCATCTTTTTATCCTCGATGGCAACAATACAATACATGCCTTGCTGCCCCTGCTGTCACTGGGAAAGGACACCGCAAGATTGAACCCAAAGCTAAGCACTTCTCCCATTGCAAGAAAGATCAATCTAGTAGGCCAAACCAAACTAATAATTCGAAGAGACTTGCAAAGATAACTAATCATACATAAAAGATTTCAGAGAAGAATCAAATATTGTTCATAGATAAACTTGATCATAAACCCACAATTCATCGGATCTCGACAAACACACCGCAAAAAGAGTTACATCGAATAGACCTCCAAGAAGATCGAGGAGAACATTGTATTGAGATCCAAAGAGAGAGAAGAAGACATCTAGCTAATAACTATGGACCCGAAGGTCTGTGGTAAACTACTCACACATCATCGGAGAGGCTATGGTGTTGATGTAGAAGCCCTCTGTGATCGATTTCCCCTCCGGCGGAGCTCCGGAAGAGGCCCCAAGATGGGATCTCTTGGGTACAGAAGGTTGCGGCGGTGGAAATACTGTTTCGTGGTGCTCCTGGATGTTTTTGGGGTATATGGATATATAGAGGAGGAAGAAATTGGTCGGTGGAGTTGCGAGGGGCCCATGAGGGTGGGGGCGCGCCCAGGGGGCAGGCGTGCCTCCCTGCCTCGTGGCTCCCTTGTTTCTTTCTTGACGTCCATTCCAAGTCCCCTGGATCACGTTTGTTCCAAAAATAACTCTCTCGAAGGTTTCATTCCGTTTGGATTCCGTTAGATATTCCTTTTCTGCAAAACACTAAAATAGGCAAAAAAACAACAATATGCATTGGGCCTTGGGTTAGTAGGTTAGTCCCAAAAATAATATAAAAGTGTATAATAAATCCCATAAACATCTAAAACAGATAATATAATAGCATGGAACAATCAAAAATTATAGATACATTGGAGACGTATCAAGCATCCCCAAGCTTAATTCCTGCTCGTCCTCGAGTAGGTAAATGATGAAAACAGAATTTTTGATGTGGAATGCTACCTAGCATAATTCTCAATGTAATTTTCTTTATTGTGGCATGAATGTTCAGATCCGAAAGATTCAAGACAAAAATTTAATATTGACATAAAAATAATAATATTTCAAGCATACTAACAAAGAAATTATGTCTTCTCAAAATAGTATGGCCAAAGAAAGCTATCCTACAAAATCATATAGTCTAGCTATGTTCTCAAACTTTTTCAATCTTCACGCAGTGCATGAGCATTAGCCATGGATGTAGCACTAGAGGTGGAATAGAATGGTGGTTGTGGAGAAGACAAAAAGGAGAAGATAGTCTCACATTAACTAGGCGTATGAACGGGCTGTGGAGATGCCCATCAATAGATATCAATATGAGTGAGTAGGGATTGCCATGCAATGGATGCACTAGAGCTATAAGTGTATTAAAGCTTAACAAAAAGAAACTAAGTGGGTGTGCATCCAACTTGCTTGCTCACGAAGACTTAGGGCATTTTGAGGAAGCACATCATTGGAATATACAAGCCAAGTTCTATAATGTAAAATTACCACTAGTATATGAAAGTGACAACATAGGAGACTCTCTATCATGAAGATCATGGTGCTACTTTGAAAGCACGAGTGTGGTAAAAGGATAGTAACATTCTCCCTTCTCTATTTTTCTCTCATTTTTTTTATTTGGGCCTTTTCTCTTTTTTATGGCCTCTTTTTTCTCTTTTATTTATTTATTTTTCGTCCGGAGTCTCATCCCGACTTGTGGGGGAATCATAGTCTTCATCATGCTTTCCTTACATGGGACAATGCTCTAATAATGATGATCATCAAACTTTATTTACTTACAACTCAAAAATTACAACTCAATTCTTAGAACAAAATATGACTCTACTTGAATGCCTCCGGCGGTGTACCAGGATGTGCAATGACTCATGAGCGACATGTATGAAAGAATTATGAATGGTGGCTTTGCCACAAATACGGTGTCAACTACATGATCATGCAAAGCAATATGACAATGATGAAGTGTGTCATAATAAACAAAATGGTGGAAAGTTGCATGGCAATATATCTCGGAATGGCTATGGAAATGCCATAATAGGTAGGTATGGCGGCTGTTTTGAGGAAGGTATATGGTGGGTTTAAGGCACCGGCTAAAGTTGCGCGGTACTAGAGAGGCTAGGAATGGCGGAAGGGTTAGAGTGTGTATAATCCATGGACAAAACATTAGTCATAAAGAACTCACATACTTATTGCAAAAATCTATTAGTTATCGAAACAAAGTACTATGCGCATGCTCCTAGGGGGATAGATTGGTATGAAAAACCATCGCTCGTTCCCCGACCGCCACTCATAAGGAAGACAATCAATAAATAAATCATGCTTCAACTTCATCACATAACGGTTCACCATACGTGCATGCTATGGGAATCACAAACTTTAGAACAAGTATTTCTCAAATTCACAACTACTCAACTAGCATGACTCTAATATCACCATCTTCATATCTCAAAACAATTATCAAGTATCAAACTTCTCATAGTATTCAATGCACTTTTTATGATAGTTTTTATTATACCCATCTTGGATGTCTATCATATTGGACTAATTTTATAACCAAAACAAATTATCATGCTGTTCTAAAAGACTCTCAAATGAATATAAGTGAAGCATGAGAGATCAATAATTTTTATAAAATAAAACCACCACCGTGCTCTAAAAGATATAAGTGAAGTACTAGAGCAAAATTATCTAGCTCAAAAGATATAAGTGAAGCACATAGAGCATTCTAATAAATTCCAATTCATGTGTGTATATCCCAAAAGGTGTGTACAGCAAGGATGATTGTGGCAAACTAAAAGGCAAAGAGTCAAATCATACAAGACGCTTCAAGCAAAACACATATCATGTGGTGAATAAAAATATAGCCTCAAGTAAAGTTACCGATGGACGAAGACGAAAGAGGGGATGCCTTCCGGGGCATCCCCAAGCTTAGGATTTTGGTTGTACTTGAATTTTACCTTGGGGTGCCTTGGGCATCCCCAAGCTTACGCTCTTTCCACTCCTTATTCCATAATTCATCAAATCTTTACCCAAAACTTGAAAATCTCATGAGCTTCGTTAGTATAAGAAAATAAACCACCACTTAAGGTACTGTAATGAACTTATTATTTATTTATATTGGTGTTAAACCTAGTGTATTCCAACTTCTCTATGGTTCATACCCTCCGATACTAGCCATAGATTCATCAAAATAAGCAAACAACACATGAAAAACGGAATCTGTCAAAAACAGAACAGTCTGTAATAATCTGTAGGTTTCGAATACTTCTGTAACCCCAATTTTTTTGAAATAAATTGCTGGACGTGAGTAATTTATCTATTAATCATCTGAAAAAAGAATCAACCTAATCGCACTCTCTAGTAACAAATGGCAGCAAATCTCATGAGCGCTAAAGTTTCTGTTTTTTACAGCAAGATCGCGAAGACTTTCTTCAAGTCTTCCCAAAGGTTCTACTTGGCACAAACACTAACTAAAAGCATAAGATCACATCTAAACAGAGGCTAGATGAATCTTTTCTTTCCCTAATAATAATGATAATAAAGCACGGGTTGAGTCTGTCGGGTTTACTGTTGCGGCATTTTTGCAAAAAAAAATCCTTATGTTTTTTCTTTATTAACCCGCAGTCCCTGTTTTAGTCAATCCCGAACGTTTCGTTTTGTAAAAAGGAAAAAAACTGGCCATCGCGCGAAGCGCCGCTACTCCAGCCACAGCCAGCTCCTTCTTCTCTATCCACGTCCCTCGCATCGCCCTCCTCTCCCCCGCAACTGCTTTGCGCCGTCTCCCAGCTTGCACGCGACGCGAGCCTGCACCTTCCATGGCGTTTGCACCTCCTCTCCTTCCCTCACCGGCGTGCCTCGCCCTTTCGCGCCTCCCCTCCTTCCGCACGGGTAGTGTGCTGCTGCGCCCGTCCTTTGGTGCAGCACCTCCGGCAACCACAACAACGAGCCGCTCCGTCGCCGTGGGCCTCCTCCTTGCCTTGCACCAGCTCCACTTGCTCGCCTTGCGCCGCCGGCCATGAGGATTCCTCCGCGAGATTTGGATGGAAAATTTGAGCGTGCTCTCCCTCCCCTCCCCTTCCCTCGGCGTCAGCGGCGGACGGTGCGGCAGGGCCGACGCTCGGTGGAGAGGTGAGCACCCTTGCGCGTGAGTGCGGGCATCAGAGGTGGTTGAGGTGAGCGGCATGGGTGACCAGGCGTTGGGCGGCGAGAGGAGAAGAAGGGGCGACCAGATGCACAAGGGGCGCGAGGGAGCCGCAGCTGGGCGATGGCTGCCATGGCCGGAGGCGGCAGCTCGTGCATGGTGACGCCATGCATAGCAGGATAGGAGGAAAGGAAGAGCGTGGCCAACGGCGGTCCGGCGGGGTTCGTCGGCATGTGTGGCCGGGCCGGTCGCCGGGTGGTGCGACGACAAGGTCGTGCAGCGAGGCCGCATGGGGTATCGGGTGCAAGGCACCTCACCTCTGTGAGTGTGTGAGTGTGGCGGCGCACACGGGATCGAGTGAGACGAGAGGAATTTGTGGATCGGGATAGGGTTCCAGTGAGGGAGGCTGCTGCTCGTGATGGGTTGAGGAAAGAGGGCCTGCAAATTGTTGTTGTTGTGTGCTGCTATGCATTGCTTGGGCCAAAAAGAAACACACGGAGAGAGCGGTGAGGTATATGCTGTTTTATAAGAACTTAAAAACTTTGTCTAAAAAAGAACTTCAAAACTATTTTATTTTGGGTTGTACCAACTCCACATAAATTATTCCGTGTGGAACTTATATTTAGACTGTTGTATAAATATAGCTCCAACTATTTAGTTAAGAGGTTTAAATTGAAAGTGGGTTATGGTCAATTCCAAATGAATGAAATGATTTGTTTTAAGCTACCTAGTATTATTGGGAGGCTATGTTCATGATTTATAATTAGAACCACCATGTGAATTCCCTCAATGTAAATAGATCAAAGATCCATTCAAATTATTTGTTTGAATTTCTTTTGGGTTGGCAAATTTAATAAAATTTCAAGTGAGTGTTTTTAAACAACCACATTTCAAATTAAAGAATGATGACATGACCAGCAAAAATAATATGGAACAAACATTATAGTTCAGCATATGTGGTACTCACGCAAGAGAAGCCTAAGATGCCCAGCCATGTTGCACTTATGAAAAAAAGTAAAGAATCGGGGATAAGAAAACTCCATGTTCCAAGGAAAGGTCTGGTTGACTCGGTTGTTATAGACGTTATTCCAAATTTATATTTCGAGACAGCACGAGGCCAAGCCGCAGCTGCCTTTATTCAGAAACAGTGTGCCCCGACGGGCCTTCACACATTGTGTATGTTCTTTTTTATGTATTGCATTTTTGACTAACCGTGTGAATCTCCTAAGTTTTCAACTAGAAACAAATTCACCATAGAACATAAATTTCCCTCTCACCTCGCTGACATTGTTTTGAAATGCGATATGTTCCTCCAGACTTGGATGCCGTTGGGGCAACGGCGGGATGCTCAGCGGATGCAGGAGGTGATGGAGCGGATTCAACTGATCCAGATTGCGGCATGCCACTAGAAGTCGATGACCGCTCCTCTCTTTGCCGTTGTTGGCATGTTAAGACTTTTGCCTTATCTCTCTCAGGCCTAGGCCAGTTGCATGTTAAACTTTGGCTTCAGCCTCTTTCATTTTCTTTCTTTTCAGATTGTGTTGTATGTTGGATGCTGCCTGTTCGAGGGCTTTATTAAGTTAAAGCCGAACGCATCTTGCGTATTCGTTCTAAAAAAATAATGATGTCGTACTAAATAAAAAAATAGGCATGGTTGGCAGATGCGAAGACATCGGTCGTGATAAAATGATCGGTTTTACATACATGCTCATAACAGAAATACCTTTAAGTTGAAGGTTTGAGTTTTTTTTCTCCGTTGCAATGCACGGGCCGCACGGATTGACTCGTGGGTTCATCGTCACAATACGCTTTCTTCTCATGTCATAATACGCTTTTACGATTTGTATAAACAAAATCTAATATAAACGAGGTGGTACTAATTTGGGGTCCGCACGTCCTTGTGTTCACCATCAAGTCCCTTTTACACACAGGTCCCTACAGTTTTTAGGTAATTAACCCGTGATAAAAAAATCGTTCGTGGGCTGGGCTGACGCACGGGGAGCAGTCCTACAAAAAGAAATACCAGCACAACTCTCCTCCTCAATGCCTACAGGTACGGCATCGCTGCCGCCGCCACCACGCGGCGCGACCTTCTTCCCCGGCCGTTCACCAGCACGGGCTCTCCTCCTCAATGCCTACAGGTACGGCACCGCGGCCGCCACCACGCGCTTCCTCCCCTGCCGCTTTGTCGCCATGCCGTGACGGCGTACTAGGCCTTGCCGGGCGCCGAGGACCAACGGATCAATACCTCCGCCCACTCCGGCCTCCACCACACCAGCCCGAACCGCTGCTCACGGGCACGGGGGGATGGAGAACCCCGACGGGCACGCAAGAGCTGACGCGGGGGCGGGTCTGGGCAGTGACCCACCCGGGCTTCCCCCACCCACACCGCTGCCCTTGGACGCCACGGGGGTGGGTCTGGCCGTCCTGGCAGGGACCCGGCCAAGGTTCTCCCACCGCCAGCCCCGCATCTCCCCGGGGCACCCCGTATGACGAGGCGTAGGCAGCCAACGGATCCGCATACCCGGCCGAGCATGCTCATTGAACGGGACCTTCCACGAGGCGGCGGGCTACCAGGCAGCGGAGGCCACAAAGATGGCTAAGCTACCAGGCCACCGCCGAGATGGCTGAGCCCATGGTCCCCGAGCAGTCATACAAGGATGGTAATGCTGCCGGGGCAGAAGCCTTCTCTATATGATTTCGTTGCCTGCCTGCTACTTTGCTGCTAATATGATGTTGCTTGCTCTTCTGTAGATGTGGCTTCAGTGGAAGAGGCTAGATTATGGTATGTTGTCACCATGGATTTCTTTGACTTCGATGCTTGGACCGCACTTATTTGAGAGACAGAGAGAATTGCTGAGGTGAAAATGAAACTATTGCCTTACCATACAGTGCATTGTTCTCCTTTTTGTAACTTGTTGTATGGATGTGTCATAATTTTCAGCAGCTTATCCTCTTTTTGTTCCCACATGTGTTACATATTCCTTTGGTCATATGCAATTGATCTATATCTTGTGGACCACAAAGTTAGGCAATCTTTGTTATGCATGGATGGTCAATCTTAGTATATTTTTTGTTTGACTTCATGGGCTTTGTGCCCTGTAGTAGTTTCATCGTTGTCCTACTGTAGTCTTGTCAATCTGTCCTTATTCGTGTTTTAATGGACAACACTAGATATAAATTTGATCTTTTTGGATAATAAAATAAAATGCATTTTTAATGATAATTTTTTTTTATGATAATGCCATAATTTTGTGTATTCCAGCTCAGAGCAACATAGTGAAAATATGAAAAGTGTATGATGCATTCCTTGTGAAGTCCCCTTTGAGCTTTGGCTATTGGAAGAAATATGCAGATCATGAAGGCCTTCTAGATGGTGTCAATAAAGTTTTTGAGGTGTATGGATGGGCAGTTCTTGTAGTTACTTATTCAGTGGACATATTGTGTAATTATTGTCAGTTTGTGATTTCAACATACAATGGCACAGATGTCATCAGAAGGTAGCAATTGAGTACCCAAACTATTCTGATGAAGTTTTTAACTTCTTTTTGTGTCTTGACTTTTGTTAGCTACTGCATTTTATGTCATATGTACAGGAATACATGACGAGAAGTGATTTTACAATACTTAGCACCTGAACATGAATGCTTGATGAAATGCTTTATAATATAGCACTGTATTTTCGCAGTCCTTGTGATAGTGTAGGCCATAGAAATGTTGCATATATTCAAATTTTCTCTTAAGCAGTGTATTCTTAGACTCCATGCATGCATGTTAGTTGTAATGACTAATCTCTCTCCATGAAGTACATTATCTGTTTGACCTTTTTATTTTTGTAGCAGCTATAATCTGTACTCCCTTCATCTGGGTTTTGTAGGGCATGCGCAGGTTTTTAGGTCCTCAATGTGCTATATGCCACCGAAAGTATGTCTAGAAAGTTTTGTTAGTCAAATTGTAGAGGACGTGAAAAATCCGCTCATGCCCTATAAACCTGGATAGAGGGAGTATAAGTATTTTCATATTGTCAATATTAGTCATTTAGTGTTTTCATTAACTAAGTGGCCAATTTGGAGATCACATGTTTGTGCTATACAAAGTACTCAAGTCTAGATCTATCAAGAAAAATACAGTCCTCCTTCGATGCAAATGTAGCTTTCATTGTTTGATTGTACAAGCCATCATTCATTTAGTGTTTCTGGAACTATCTAATGTATTCTTTGTCTAGGGATGCCTTGAACATGGGTTGGTGAAAAGGCATCAACGCCTCCCAACCACTAGACTATGCCTTAGTCTGCATAAAATACTACTATTACCGTCAGCTCATCTACCTTTTGTGTCTCCAAACTGAGCCTCATCTCCCTCCAGTTCGGCCATATCTCCTTGCCATGGACCTCGGCGTCCCGGTGGTTTCCATGCTCCGTGCGCTCGCCGCCGCGTCTCCAGCAGGCAGCAGGTCCTTGCCACGCCACGCCTTCATCCTTTCTTCCTTCCTTCCGCCGTTTTTCTCTCTGATTTTCTCTCGCTCAGATCATCTCTCTCCCTTCGTTACTTTGGAGAGACCCCGCCATGGATTTTGGAGCAGCGCCACCACCCGACCTCCTGCCGCTGGGAACCGTCCATTAGGCTGGGCATCCATGCTGCTATTTTATATATTTTGTGCCTCTCCTCTTTGATTGGTCGTGAACTACCTTCCGGGCAATGGATTTTTGATGCATAACGTCTTTCTTCGTAACTTTTGTTGGCTCATTGATTGTGGCAACTCCAAACGTATATAAGCTGCTAGGATATGATGTAAAGGGGCAGGGTGGGACTAATTAATCTGAAATTGTAGCATATAGGCATAAGAAAATATTTTTCCTTTGCTGCAGCCATACAGAGAGGAGGGCACGTAATTCAAAATAAGGATATTTTCGTGTTTAATCTTATCATCGACATTTGTTAAAATTGGGCATAAAAAAGCTACACAATGACACATGAAGCAGGTTGTGCCCCTTTTATTGCCCGGTGCAATGCACGGGCATTTTTACTAGTTATTTATTACTAAACAGAACCAAAAGGCAAGAAACAAAAATAAAATTTGGTTGCCTCCCAACAAGCGCTATCGTTTAACGCCCCTAGCTAGGCATAAAAGCAAGAATAGATCTAGGTATTATCACCTTTGGTATGAAATCCATAAGTGGCTCTCATAATAGATTCATAAGGTAATTTAATTTTCTTTCTAGGAAAGTGTTCCATGCCTTTCCTTAACGGAAATTGGAATCTAATATTCCCTTCTTTCATATCAATAATTGCACCAATCGTTCTAAGGAAAGGTCTACCAAGAATAATGGGACATGTAGGATTGCAATCAATATCAAGAACAATGAAATCTATGGGCACATAATTCCTATTTGCAACAATAAGAACATCATTAATCCTTCCCATAGGTTTCTTAATAGTGGAATCCGCAAGATGCAAATTTAAAGAACAATCATCAAATTCATGGAAACCTAACACATCACACAAAGTTTTTGGAATCATGGAAACACTAGCACCCAAATCACATAAAGCATAACATTCATGATCTTTAATTTTAATAGTAGGCTCCAATTCATCATGAAGTTTTCTAGGGATAGAAACTTCTAATTCAAGCTTTTCTTCATAAGATTGCATTAAAGCATTAACGATATATTTGGTAAAAGCTTTATTTTGATTATAAGCATGCGGAGAATTTAGCACGGATTGCAACAAGGAAATACAATCTATCAAAGAGAAATTATCATAATTAAATTCCTTGAAATCCAAAATAGTGGCTTCATTGCTATGTAAAGTTTTGACCTCTCCAATCCCACTTTTACCAATTTTTCCATCAAGATCTAAAAACTCTGAATCATCAGGACGCCTTTTAATTAAAGTTCACTCATCTCCAGTCCCATCATTATCAAGATTCATATTGTAAAACAAAGATTTAATAGGAGACACATCAATCACTTTTAGATCCTCATCCTATTGTCATCAAAACTAGAAGAACAAGCTTTTATAAAGCAATCTTTTTTAGCACACATCCTAGCGGTTCTTTATTTGCACTCATCAATGGAAATTCTCATGGCTTTGAGAGACTCATTGATATCATGCTTAGGTGGAATAGATCTAAGTTTCAAAGAATCAACATCAAGAGAAATTCTATCCATGCTCCTAGCCAACTCATTAATTTTAGACAATTTTTCTTCAATCAAAGCATTGAAACTCTTTTGCGAACTAATAAATTCCTTAAAGTTCATAATATCGTTTCTAAGGGAGATGATATTAGCGGGAGGAAAATACTTAGAGATAAAAGCATCTTTGCACTTGTTCCAAGAATCAATACTATTTTTAGGCAAAGATGAAAACCAAGTTTTAGCACGATCTCTAAGAGAAAACGGGAATAGCTTCAATTTAACAATATCATTATCCACATATTTCTTCTTTTGCATACCACACAAATCAACAAAGTTGTTTAGATGGGTAGCAGCATCTTCATTAGGAAGGCCAGAAAACGGATCTTTCATGACAAGATTCAGCAAAGCAGTATTAATCTCACAAGATTCAGCATCGATAAGAGGAGCAATCGGAGTGCTAATAAAATCATTATCATTGGTATTGGAAAAGTCGCACAATTTAGTATTATATTGAGCCATCGTGACAAACAATCCAAAACACAAGCACACGAGAAGCAAGCGGAAAAAAGAGGTGAACGGAAAAGAGGGCGAATAAAACGACAAGGGTGAAGTGGGGGAGAGGAAAACGAGAGGCAAATTGAAAATAATGTAATGCAAGGGAGAAGAGTTTGTGATGGGTACTTGCTATGTCTTGACTTGTGCGTAGATCTCCCCGGCAACGGCACTAGAAATCCTTCTTACTACCTCTTGAGCACTGCATTTGTTTTCCCTTGAAGAGGAAAGGGTGATGCAGCAAATTAGCGTAAGTATTTCCCTCAGTTTTTGAGAACCAAGGTATCAATCCAGTAGGAGACTACACGCAAGTCCCTCGTACCTACACAAAAAAAATAAGAACCTCACAACCAACACGATAAAGGGGTTCTCAATCCCTTCACGGTCACTTACGAGAGTGAGATCTGATAGAGATAATAATAATAATAAGATAAATATTTTTGGTATTTTTATGATATAGATAGGAAAATAAAGATTGCAAAATAAAATAGATTGGAAACTTATATGATAAAATATAGACCCGGGGACCGAGTGGCTTCTCTCAAAATAGGATAAGTATTACGGTGGGTGAACAAATTACTGTCGAGCAATTGATAGAAAAGTGCATAATTATGAGAATATCTAGGCATGATCATGTATATATATAGGCATCACGTCCGCGACAAGTAGACCGAAACGATTCTGCATCTACTACTATTACTCCATACATCGACCGCTATCCAGCATGCATCTAGAGTATTAAGTTCATAAGAACAGAGTAATGCATTAGGCAAGATGACATGATGTAGAGGGATAAACTCAAGCAATATGATATAAACCCCATCTTTTTATCCTCGATGACCACAATACAATACGTGCCTTGCTGTCCCTGCTGTCACTTGGAAAGGACACCGCAAGATTGAACCCAAAGCTAAGCACTTCTCCCATTGCAAGAAAGATCAATCTAGTAGGACAAACCAAACGGATAATTCGAAGAGACTTGCAAAGATAACTAATCATACATAAAAGATTTCAGAGAAGAATCAAATATTGTTCATAGATAAACTTGATCATAAACCCACAATTCATCGGATCTCGACAAACACACCGCAAAAAGAGTTACATCGAATAGATCTCCAAGAAGATCGAGGAGAACATTGTATTGAGATCCAAAGAGAGAGAAGAAGCCATCTAGCTAATAACTATGGACCCAAAGGTCTGTGGTAAACTACTCACACGTCATCGGAGAGGCTATGGTGTTGATGTAGAAGCCCTCCGTGATCGATTCCCCCTCCGGTGGAGCTCCGGAAAAGGCCGCAAGATGGGATCTCTTGGGTACAGAAGGTTGCGGCAGTGGAAATAGGGTTTCATGGTGCTCTTGGATGTTTTCGGGGTATATATATAGGAGGAAGAAGTAGGTCGGTGGAGCTGTGAGGGGCCCACGAGGGTGGGGGCACGCCCGAGGGGCAAGCGCGCCTCCCTGCCTCGTGGCTCTCTCGTTTCTTTCTTGACGTCCACTCCAAGTCCCCTGGATCACGTTTGTTCCGAAAATAACTCTCCGGAAGGTTTCATACCGTTTGGATTCCATTTGATATTTCTTTTCTGCGAAACATTGAAATTGGCAAAAAACAGCAATTTGCACTGGGCCTTGGGTTAGTAGGTTAGTCCCAAAAATAATATAAAAGTGTATAATAAAGCCCATAAACATCCAAAACAGATAATATAATAGCATTGAACAATCAAAAATTATAGATACGTTGGAGACGTATCACCGGCGTCTAGCCCCTGCTAGGAGAAGGCCAGCCGCCGCAAGCCTCCTCGATGACTCCCGGCGCGGAGGACGGACCTGGCTGTGCATTTGAGCTTATGCGCGGGCGCGGCACCATCCACCATGAGCCTTCTGGGAGGAGATGGGTGTGCTAGACCGGCTCGAGGAAGAGCTTGTCGATGTCGACGCCCGCCTAGAGGCAGAGGGCCTTCGGCTGTCGGGCGAATGGCATCAGTTGAAGGTGGTCATCAACCTCGGGCATCTTCAGCACGAGCGCGACAGCGCGAAGGCCGCGGCGTCCCTTGCGAACTCAGGCGAGGCAAGCGCTCGAGCCTTGGAGGAGGCCAGGGAGGTTGACTATCACCACGTGGTCGCCGAGGAGCGCAGACAGAAGCTCCAGGCCTTGAATGCTACCCTCGAGCAGTAGGTTGAGGCGCGCCGGGCTGTCTTGGCGTCAATGAGGGGGTGCCTTCCGAGGAGAAGGAGATCTAGAAGCGTGAGGAGGCACTAATGTTGGAGGCCTCAGAGCGCAGCCTCGAGCTTGAGCGGTTGGAGACGAGGGAGCGCCATGTGGCCATGGCCGAAGATGTCATCACCGCGCGTGAGGCCAAGATCCAGGAGGAGGTTGCCCTGAGGGTGGCGAAGGCTCGTGGGATCTCACCATTGAGTATGACCTGAAGTTGAAGTTCTCGGAGGCCGAAGCTGAGGGCAGGACGACCGCCCTTAGGTCTAGGTTGGACGAGGTAGAGCAGTGCGAGAGGACCGCTACGGCGCCCCAGACTTCTGCCCAGGCTGACTTGGCTGAGGCTCGCGCTGATCTGCTTTCGCTTCAGCAGCAAATTGATGACGATGCGTCCCTCACGCAGAAGAACAGGGAGGAGGCGTGTCATCGGCAGACGCTGCAGCGTGAGCACGCCCCCATGCTCCAGGCCCTCAAAGTGAGGTCCAATCGAGCACTGGGCGTCATCTGCGAGGAGAGTGTCCCTCATCCCCGCGTGGAAGACTATGCCATCCACCTCCGCTTCTTCACTAATGTTGTGACGCGCCTGGAGGACCATGCCGCGAGGGCTCACGAGTTGGTTGAGGAAAGGAGTCGGGGTCTCCTTGGGTGTGCGTTCTCACACGTCTTCAGCCATCTCCAGAACCTTGACCCCCAGTTCGAATTTGACGCCGCCATTGCTCTAGTACCCGGAGCCATCCGGGACAACCTATCGCACTGGGTGGACAATCACGTCGACGCCCTGGTCAGGGCGTTTGCCACCGAGGACAACGTGGTGGTGGTCGTGGCGGATGAAGATGGTGCAGTCGATGACGGCGAAGATGACACTAGCGGCACTGCCAGCACTACGTGCGAGAGCGACCAGGACGACATTGTGAGCGGCATGTCCGATTAAGCCGCGTTCCTTCGCTCGAACCTGCACGCAGAGACTTGGACACGGCTCCACAGGGTGTGAGAGCATTTTGGAGGGGCAGCCCCTCGTGTATGTAAATTGATGTTATATCTTTTAGGCCGAACCTGAAACACGCTTTTGCAAGCTTGTGAGTCCCTCAGCAGGGTCGTCGCTGTGACTTTCCTCGATCCCTGTAGGCCTTGAGCGGGCTTTGAGGTTGCTGATGCATCCTTCTCCTGAGGGGAGCCCCTTAGGGGCTCGCGAGGTTTTAGATCTTCCTAGGAGCCTGCCGATCTGGTCGAGAGAGCCTCGCAAGGAACAGATGCCAGCAGCAGCAGGGTGTGCGCGCGGTGATTCTATGCCGATGGTACTCTCGACCCTGTGGGGTTGTCGCCACCCGGGCTTGCCTGAGCGCGGTCATCGCGCGCATACCACGCCTAGCCCCCACTTGCGAGGCGCTCGCAAGGGGAGGGGAAGCAGGCGTGAGCCTCGAAATAAAGCATGCAACCAAAATGCAAGAAATCAACACGAACAAGAGAAGACCCCCTCCCATGCTCATCAATAAAAAGGACTTCAAGTTCAATCCAAAAGGGCGGCGAATCGAGTTATAGAAAAGCAGATGAAAGCAAATGGCCACGTACGGCACCTAGCTAGTCTTCTTGTCTTCCCACCAGTGTAGAACTAAGTGCTTTCATTGGCTGTGAGCATAGTCATTGGGGGACAGTGTCGACGGCCAACGCGGAGCAAGGTGCTTCCACTAGGACATGGGCGGGAGCCCCCGAGGCCCGAGGGCAGCACTCCGGAGACTCCGGGGCGTGTACAGCCCCACTCATTATTACGTGAGAATGTCACGAGCGGAGACCTTCACAGGCATGAGCCTTGCTTCATATCGCCAGACGAGGGCCCCACCCTGCGCCACCCCCGACCACCATTGGGGCGTCCTGAAACCAGGATGAGGCCAAGGGGCAAAGGGGACGCTGGCGGCGCCCTCGGCAACCACGGGCCCTCTGCCGGGGGAGGGCTCGCCGGCGCCTCCCCTGGCAGAGGACCTACCTCCGTGCAGCGCCTTGCTCCGTGCGGTGCGAGGGAGGCCCTGACTCCAGGCCCCGCCCGCGCAGGCCCCAGTGCACCACTCTCGCTGGGGGCGGAGCCACCGCCCTGGGGTCTCCGACTGCTGCTGCAACTGGTTCACCTGCAGCCCATGGTTAGTGTAAACTTGCTCCCGAGATGTTGGCTGTACCCCGCTGTCATCGTCGCTGAAGGGGTCGGCGAAGCCTCCAGGCGACTCATGGAAGGCCCCCACTTCGGGTGTTCTATCCTCCCATCCTGGTTCGGGGAACGGGTTGGGGCCTACCCCCGGCATGTACTCTAGGTTCACTATGCAGGGCACATAGGCGTCTTCGGTCGCCCCGCCGGAGCCATCGCCTAGATGCCCCATGCCTTGAGCCACTAGCTGGGGCGCATGACCCTAGTGGCCGCTAGGTGGCACTCCAGCATGTCCTCGGGGTGGTCCATCAACACTTGTTGCTACCTCTTGAGCACTGCGTTGGTTTTCCCTTGAAGAGGAAAGGGTGATGCAGTAAAGCAGCGTAAGTATTTCCCTCCATTTTTGAGAACCAAGGTATCAATCCAGTAGGAGACCATGTGTGAGTCACCTCGTACCTACACAAACAAATAAGAACCTCCCAACCAACACGATAAAGGGGTTGTCAATCCTTTCACAGCCACTTGCAAGAGTGAGATCTGATAGAGATGATAATAATAAGATAAATATTTTTGGTATTTTTATGATATAGATTGAAAGTAAAGATTTCAAAATAAAGTAGATTGGAAACTTGTATGATGGAGAATAGACCCTGGGGACATAGGTTTCACTAGTGGCTTCTCTCAAGAAAGCATAAGTATTATGATGGTGAACAAATTACTGTCGAGCAATTGATAGAAAAGCGAATAATTATGAGAATATCTAGGCATGATCATGTATATAGGCATCACGTTCGAGACAAGTAGACCGAAACGATTCTGCATCTACTACTATTACTCCACACATCAACCGCTATCCATCATGCATCTAGAGTATTAAGTTCATAAGAACAGAGTAATGCCTTAAGCAAGATGACATGATGTAGAGGGATAAACTCATGCAATATGATGTAAACCCCATCTTCTTATCCTCGATGGCAACAATACAATACGTGTCATTTCCCTTTTTGTCACTGGGATCGAGCACCGCGGAATTGAACCCAAAGCTAAGCACTTCTCCCATTGCAAGAAAGATCAATCTAGTAGGCCAAACCAAACTGATAATTCAAAGAGACTTGCAAAGATAAACCAATCATACATAAAAGAATTCAGAGGATATTCAAATATTGTTCATAGATAAACTTGATCATAAACCCACAATTCATCGGATCTCGACAAACACACCACAAAAGAAGATTACATCGAATATATCTCCAAGAGAATCGAGGAGAACTTTGTATTGAGATCCAAATATAGAGAAGAAGCCATCTAGCTACTAGCTATGGACCCGAAGGTCTGAAGTAAACTACTCACACATCATTGGAGGGGCCATGGAGTTGATGTAGAGGCCCTCCGTGATCAATGCCTCCTCCGGCGGAGCTCCGAAAAAGGCCCCAAGATGGGATCTCTTGGGTACAGAAGGTTACGGTGGTGGAAATAGGGTTTCGTGGTGCTCCTGGATGTTTGCGGGGTATATGGATATATATAGGAGGAAGAAGTACGTCGGTGGAGCAACGAGGGGCCCACGAGGGTGGAGGGCGCGCCCAGGGGGGTGGGCGCGCGCCCCATCCTTGTGGCCTCCTTGATTTCTCTTGACGTCCACTCCAAGTCTCCTGGATCACGTTTGTTCCAAATATAACACTCCCGAAGGTTTCATTCCGTTTGGACTCCGTTTGATATTCCTTTTCGGCGAAACTCTAAAATAGGCAAAAAACAACAATTTGGGCTGGACCTCCGGTTAATAGGTTAGTCCCAAAAATATTATAAAAGTGTAAAAATAAGCCCATTAACATCCAAAATAGATAATATAATAGCATGGAGCAATCAAAAATTACACATACGTTGGAGACGCATCAAGCATCCCCAAGTTAATTCCTGCTCGTCCTCGAGCAGGTAAATGATAAAAACAGAATTTTTGATGTGGAATGCTTCCTAACGTATTTCTCAATGTAATTTTTCTTTATTGTGGTATGAATGTTCAGATCCTAAAGATTCAAGATAAAAGTTTAATATTGACATGGAAATAATAATACTTCAAGCATACTAACTAAGCAATCATGTCTTCTCAAAATAACATGGCCAAAGAAAGTTATCCCTACAAAAATCATATAGTCTGGCTATGCTCTATCTTCATCACACAAAATATTAAATCATGCACAACTCCGATGACAAGCCAAGCAATTGTTTCATACTTTTGATGTTCTCAAACTTTTTCAATCTTCACGCAATATATGAGCGTGAGCCATGGATATAGCACTATGGTGGAATAGAATGGTGGTTGTGGAGAAGACAAAAAGGAGAAGATAGTCTCACATCAACTAGGCATATGAATGGGCTATGGAGATGCCCATCAATAGATATCAATGTGAGTGAGTAGGGATTGCCATGCAACGGATGCACTAGAGCTATAAGTGTATGAAAGCTCAACAAAAGAAACTAAGTGGGTGTGCATCCAACTTGCTTGCTCACGGAGACCTAGGGCAATTTGAGGAAGCCCATCATTGGAATATACAAGCCAAGTTCTGTAATGTAAAATTCCCACTAGTTTATGAAAGTGACAACATAGGAGACTCTCTATCATGAAGATCATGGTGCTACTTTGAAGCACAAGTGTGGTAAAAGGATAGTAACATTGTCCCTTCTCTCTTTTTCTCTCATTTTTTTATTTGGGCCTCCTTTTTTGGCCTCTTTTCTCTTTTCTTTTTTCCATCCAGAGTCTCATCC
Organism: Triticum aestivum; assembly: GCF_018294505.1. Classification (NCBI taxonomy): domain Eukaryota; kingdom Viridiplantae; phylum Streptophyta; class Magnoliopsida; order Poales; family Poaceae; genus Triticum; species Triticum aestivum. Next base: position 226,344,822 of record NC_057800.1, on the reverse strand, counting down.
CGACTTGTGGGGGAATCATAGTCTCCATCGTCCTTTCCTCACTGGGACAATGCTCTAATAATGATGATCATCACACTTCTTTTTTACTTACAACTCAAGAATTACAACTCAATACTTAGAACAAAGTACGACTCTATGTGAATGCCTCCGGTGGTGTACCGGGATATGCAATGAATCAAGAGTGACATGTATGAAAGAATTATGAACGGTGGCTTTGCCACAAATACGATGTCAACTACATGATCACGCAAAGCAAAATGATGAAGTGTGTCATAATAACAGAACGTTGGAAAGTTGCATGGCAATATATCTCAGAATGGCTATGGAAATGCCATAATAGGTAGGTATGCTGGCTATTTTGAGGAAGGTATATGGTGGGTTTTTGGTACCGGCGAAAGTTGCGCGGTACTAGAGAGGCTAGAAAATGTGGAAGGGTGAGGGTGCGTATAATCCATGGACTCAACATTAGTCATAAAGAACTCACATACTTATTGCAAAAATCTATTAGTTATCGAAACAAATTACTACGCGCATGCTCCTAGGGGGATAGATTGGTAGGAAAATATCATAGCTCGTCCCCGACCGCCACTCATAAGGAAGGCAATCAATAAATAAATAATGCTCCAACTTCATCGCATAACAGTTCACCATATGGGAATCACAAACTTCAACACAATTATTTCTCAAATTCACAACTACTCAACTAGCATGACTCTAATATCACCATCTCCATATCTCAAAACAATCATCAAGTATCAAACTTCTGTTAGTATTCAATGCACTTATATGAAAGTTTTTATTACGCCTAAAAGCAAATTGCCATGATGTTATAAAGGACTCTCAAAATAGTATAAGTAAAGCATGGGAGATCAACTATTTCTATAAAATAAAACCACCACCGTGCTCTAAAAGATATAAGTGAAGCACTAGAGCAAAAACTATATAACTCAAAAGATATAAGTGAAGCACATAGAGTATTCTAATAAATTCTAATTCATGTGTCTCTCTCTCTCAAAAGGTGTGTACAGAAAGGATGATTGTGTTAAACTAAAAAAACAAAGACTCAAATCATACAAGACGCTCCAAGCAAAACACATATCATGTGACGAATAAAAATATAGCTCCAAGTAAAGTTACCGATGAACGAAGACAAAAGAGGGAATGCCTTCCGGGGCATCCCCAAGCTTAGGATTTTTGGTGTCCTTTCATTTTACCTTGGGGTGACATGGGCATCCCCAAGCTTAGTCTCTTGCCACTCCTTGTTCCATAATCCATCAAATCTTTGCCCAAAACTTGAAAACTTCACAACACAAAACTTAACAAAAAAATCACGTGAGCTCCGTTAGCGAAAGAAAAGAAAACACCACTTCAAGGTACTGTAATGAACTCATTCTTTATTTATATTGGTGTTAAACCTAATGTATTCCAACTTCTCTATGGTTTATAAACTCTTTTACTAGCCATAGATTCATCAAAATAAGCAAACAACACACGAAAAACAGAATCTGTCAAAAACAGAATAGTATGTAGTAATATGTAACTAACACAAACTTCTGGAACCCCAAAAATTCTAAAATAAATATCTGGACGTGTGGAATTTATCTATTAATCATCTGCAAAAAGAATTAACTAAATATCACTCTCCAATAAAAAATGGCAGCAATTCTCGTGAGCGCTAAAGTTTCTGTTTTTTACAGCAAGATCAAAAAGACTTTCCCCATGTCTTCCCAACGGTTCTACTTGGCACAAACACTAATTAAACACAAAAAACACAACCAAAACAGAGGATAGATAAATTATTTATTTAATAACAGCAAGGTAAAATATTGGGTTGTCTCCCAACAAGCATTTTTCTTTAAAGCCCTAAAGCTAGGCATAAGATTTCAACGATGCTCACATGAAAGACAAGAATTGAAGCACAAAGAGAGCATCATAAAACACGTGACAAACACATCTAAGTCTAACATACTTACTATGCATAGTCATCTCATAGGTAAAAAAATTATCACGGCAAGCAAAAACTAGCATATGCAAGGAAGCGGAAAGAAACAGTAGCAATCTCAACATAACGAGAGGTAATTTAGTAACATGAAAATTTCTACAACCATATTTTCCTCTCTCCTAATAATTACATGTGGGATCATATTCAAATTCAACAATATAGCTATCACATAACATGTTCTCAACACGATCCACATGCATGCGAAGTTGACACTCTTCCAGAATAGTGGGATTAACATTAACTAAAGTCATGACCTCTCCAAACCCACTTTTATCAAAAACTTCATAAGATTGAACATTCTCAAAATATGTGGGATATAAAGTTGACACTCTTCCAAAACCACTTTCAATAATATTGCAAACACTATTATCAATCTCATATTCATCATGGGGCTTAAATAAATTTTCAAGATCATAAGAAGAATCACCCCAATCAGGATCATTGCAACAAGTAGCAGACATAGAAAAACTAGCATCCCCAAGCTTAGGGTTGTGCATATTATAAGCACAATTGACATTACTAGAATTTATACTATCATCATTGCAATCATGCTTTCTATTCAAGGGTCATCGTGAATCCCTCCATAAAGTACTTCATCACAAATTTCAGATTCACGAATTTCAAGCAAAACTTCATAAAGATAATCTAGTGCACAAAACTCACTAGCAATTGGTTCATCATAATTGGATCTCTTAAAAAGATTAGCAAACAGATGAGGGTCCATAGATCTTAGGTTCTCTGTTTAGCAATAAATAAGCAACTATTCCAGCCAAACGAGCAAACGAGCTAAGTAGGACATCAAAGCAAATGGAAAGACGAACAGAAGAAGGGCGAATAAAACGGCAAGGGTGAAGTGGGGGAGAGGAAAACGAGAGGCAAATGGCAAATAATGTAATGCGAAGGGTAAGAGTTGTGATGGGTACTTGGTATGTCTTGACTTGGCATAGATCTCCCCGGCAACGGCGCCAGAAATCCTTCTTCCTACCTCTTGAGCATTGCGTTGGTTTTCCCTTGAAGAGGAAAGGGTGATGCAGTAAAGCAGCGTAAGTATTTCCCTCCGTTTTTGAGAACCAAGGTATCAATCCAGTCAGAGACCACGTGTGAGTCACCTCGTACCTACACAAACAAATAAGAACCTCGCAACCAACGCGATAAAGGGGTTGTCAATACTTTCACGGCCACTTGCAAGAGTGAGATCTGATAGAGATGATAATAATAAGATAATTTTTTTTGGTATTTTTATGATATAGATTGAAAGTAAAGATTTCAAAATAAATTAGATTGGAAACTTGTATGATGGAGAATAGAGCCGGGGGCCATAGGTTTCACTAGTGGCTTCTCACAAGAAAGCATAAGTATTACGGTGGGTGAACAAATTACTGTCGAGCAATTGATAGAAAAGCGAATAATTATGAGAATATCTAGGCATGATCATGTATATAGGCATCACGTCCGAGACAAGTAGACCGAAATGATTCTGCATTTACTACTATTACTCCACACATAGACCGCTATCTAGCATGCATCTAGAGTATTAAGTTCATAAGAACAGAGTAACGCCTTAAGCAAGATGACACGATGTAGAGGGATAAACTCATGCAATATATGTCAACCCCATCTTTTTATCCTCGATGGAAACAATACAATATGTGTCGTTTCCCTTTCTGTCACTGGGATCGAGCACCGCAGGATTGAACCCAAAGCTAAGCACTTCTCCCATTGCAAGAAAGATCAATCTAGTAGGCCAAACCAAACTGATAATTCGAAGAGACTTGCAAAGATAAACCAATCATGCATAAAAGAATTCAGAGGAGATTCAAATATTGTTCATAGATAAACTTGATCATAAACCCACAATTCATCGGATCTCGACAAACACACCGCAAAAGAAGATTACATCCAATAGATCTCCAAGAGAATCGAGGAGAACTTTGTATTGAGATCCAAAGAGAGAGAAGAAGCCATCTAGCTACTAGCTATGGACCCGAAGGTCTGAAGTAAACTACTCACACATCTTTGGAGGGGCCATGGAGTTGATGTAGAGGACCTCCGTGATCAATGCCCCCTCCGGCGGAGCTCCGGAAAAGGCCCCAAGATGGGATCTCTTGGGTACAGAAGGTTGCGGCGGTGGAAATAGGGTTTCGTGGTGCTCCTGGATGTTTGCGGGGTATATGGATATATATAGGAGGAAGAAGTACGCCGGTGGAGCAACGAGGGGCCCATGAGGGTGGAGGGCGCTCCCAGCGGGTGGGCACGCCCCCTGCCTCGTGGCCTCCTCGATTGCTTCTTGACACCCACTCCAAGTCTTCTGGATCACGTTTGTTCCAAAAATAACGCTCCCGAAGGTTTCATTCCGTTTGGACTCCGTTTGATATTCCTTTTCGGCGAAACTCTAAAATAGGCAAAAAAACAGCAATTTGGGCTGGGCCTCCGGTTAATAGGTTAGTCCCAAAAATAGTATAAAAGTGTAAAAATAAGCCCATCAACATCCAAAATAGATAATATAATAGCATGGTGCAATCCAAAATTACAGATAGTTGAAGACTTATCACTTGTCCCTCCTGGCGGCGTGATAATCCACAAGTATAGGGGATGGCAACAGTTTTCAAGGGTAGAGTATTCAACCCAAATTTATTGATTCGACGCAAGGGGAGCCAAAGAATATTCTCAAGTATTAGCAGTTGAGTTGGCAATTCAACCACACCTGAAAGACTTAATATCTGCAGCAAAATATTTAGTCGCAAAGTAGTATGGAAGTAACGGTAACGGTGGCAAAAGTAACAATAGTTTTTTTGTAGCAATTGTAATAGTGGCAACGAAAAAGTAACTAAGCAAAGATCAATATGTGAAAAGATCGTAGGCAATGGATCAATGATGGATAATTATGTCGGATGTGATTCCTCATGCAACAGTTATAACATAGGGTGACACAGAACTAGCTCCAGTTCATCAATGTAATGTAGGCATGTATTCCGAATATAGTCATACGTGCTTACGGAAAAGAACTTGCATGACATCTTTTGTCCTACCCTCCCATGGCAGCGGGGTCCTATTGGAAACTAAGGGATATTAAGGCCTCCTTTTAATAGAGTACCGGACCAAAGCATTAACACTTAGTGAATACATGAACTCCTCAAACTATGGTCATCACCAGGAGTGGTCCCGATTATTGTCACTTCCGGTTACCGGATCATAACACATAGTAGGTGACTATTGACTTGAAAGATAGGATCAAGAACTCACATATATTCATGAAAACACAATAGGTTCAGATCTGAAATCATGGCACTCGGGCCGTAGTGACAAGCATTAAGCATAGCAAAGTCATAGCAACATCAATCTTAGAACATAATGGATACTAGGGATCAAACCCTAACAAAACTAACTCGGTTACATGGTAAATCTCATCCAACCCATCACCGTCCAGCAAACCTACGATGGGATTACTCACTCACGGCGGAGAGCATCATGAAATTGGTGATGAAGGAAGGTTGATGATGACGATTGCGACGGATTCCCCTCTCCGGAGCCCCGAACGGACTCCAGATCAACCCTCCCGATGAAGATTAGGGCTTGGCGGCGGCTTCGTATCATAAAACGCGATGAATCCTTCTCTCTTATTTTTTTCTCCCCGAACGTGAATATATGGAGTGGGAGTTGACGTCGGTGGAGTCTCAGGGAACCCACGAGGCAGGGGGCGCCCCAGGGGGGAGGGCGCCCTGCACCCTCATGGACAGGGTGTGGGCCCCCTGATGTTGATTCTTTAGCTAGTATTTTTATTAATTCCAAAACATGTCTCCGTGGATTTTCAAGTCATTCCGAGAACTTTCATTTCTGGACAAAAATAACACCATGGCAATTCTGCTGAAAACAGCGTCAGTCTGGGTTAGTTCCATTCAAATCATGCAAGTTAGAGTCCAAAACAAGGGCAAAAGTGTTTGGAAAGTAGATATGTTGGAGACGTATCAACTCCCCCAAGCTTAAACCTTTGCTTGTTCTGAAGCAATTCAGTTGACAAACTGAAAGTGATAAATAAAAACTTTTATAAACTCTGTTTGATCTTGTTGTTGCAAATATGTAAAGCCAGCATTCAAGTTTTCAACAAAGATTATGAACTAACCATATTCTCCATAACATTTAGGTCTCGTGTTTACTCATATCAATGGCATAATCAACTAGCGAGCAATAATAATAAATCTTGGATGACAACACTTTCTCAAAACAATTATAACACGATATAACAATATGGTATCTCGCTAGCCCTTTCTGAGACCACAGAATATAAATGCAGAGCACCCCTGAAGATCAAGGACTGACTAGACATTGTAATTCATGGTAAAAGAGATCCAGTCACAGTCATACTCCATGTAAATTAATAGCAATGCATGCGCATGATAGTGGTGCTCTCCAACTTGTGCTTTTTAATAAGAGGATGATGACTCAACATAAAAGTAAATAGATAGGCCCTTCGCAGAGGGAAGTAGGGATTTGCAGAGGTGCCGGAGCTCGAGTTTTGAAACAGAGATAAATAATATTTTGAGTGGTATACTTTCATTGTCAACATAACAACCAAGAGATCTCGATATCTTCCATGCTACACACATTATAGGCGGCTCCCAAACAGAATGGTAAACTTTATACTCTCCCACCACCAACAGACATCAATCCATGGCTTGTCCGAAACAATGGGTGCCTCCAACTAACAACAATCCCTTTGCAATTATTTTGATTTGAGAATGGGATTGGGCATCCCGGTTACTAGCCATTTTCTCGTGAGTGATGAGCGGAGTCCACTCATCGTGAGAATAACCCACCTAGCATGGAAGATATAGATAGCCCTAGTTGATACATGAGCTATTCGAGCATACAAAACAGAATTTCGTTTGAAGGTTTAGAGTTTGGCACATACAAATTTACTTAGAACGGCGGGTAGATACCGCTTATAGGAAGGTATGGTGGACTCATGTCGAATAACTTTGGGGGTTTATGTAAGTGGATGCACAAGCGGTATTCCCGCTTAGTACAAGTGAAGGCTAGAAAGAGACTGGGAAGCGACCAACTAGAGAGCGACAACAGTCATGAACATGCATTAAGATTAATCAACAATGAGTGCAAGCATGAGTAGGATATAAATCACCATGAACATAAATATCGTGGAGTCTATGTTGATTTTGTTTCAACTACATGCGTGAACATGTGCCAAGTCAAGCCACTCAAATCATTCAAAGGAGGATAGCACCCTATCGTACCACATCACAACCATTTTAATAGCATGTTGGCACTCAAGGTAAACCATTATAAACTCCTAGCTAATTACGCATGGCATGGGAAACTATAATCTCTAATTGTCATTGCAAACATGTTTCATTCATAATAGGCTGAACCAGGAATGATGAACTAATCATATTTACAAAAACAAGATAGGTCGAGTTCATACCAGCTTCTCTCATATCAATCAGTCCATCATATATCGTCATTATTGCCTTTCACTCACACGACCAAACGGTGTGGATAATAATAATAGTGCACGTGCATTGGACTAAGCTGGAATCTGCAAGCATTTAATACAAGGGAGAATACAAGGTAATATGGGCTCCTGGTTAAATCAACAATAATGCATATGAGAGCCACTCAACATTTTCATCATGGTCTTCTCCTCTCGACCCCCAAAGAACAAGAAAAGAAATAAAACTATTTACACGGGAAAGCTCCCAACAAGCAAAAGAAGAACAAGAAATCTTTTTGGGTTTTCTTTTAATTACTACTACTACAAGCATGGAAAGTAAACTAGCTGAAAGCTATAACTATTTTTTTGGGGTTTTCTTAAGGTTTTTTCGAACACACAAGAAGAAGGCTTAGCAAAGAAAATAAACTAGCATGGATGGTACAATGAAAAAGTATGAGCACCGACAACTGGCATGAGTGTGTGAACATGAATGTAATGTCGGTGAGAAATACGTACTCCCCCAAGCTTAGGATTTTGGCCTAAGTTGGTCTATGGCCACTGATAGAAGCTACTCTCTCCAGTGTACTGAGGAGGTTCCTTAGGGTGCCACTGGTTGGCAATCTCCTCCGGATCCCACTGATAAACAGATTGTCGATAAGGGTCAAGTGGTGGCTCAGGCTCTGGCTTTGGGACTTGTGTCAGCCTCCAGTATGCATAAATGGCCTCTGGCAAGATGAGGTACGTGCCTGAAAGTATGTTAAACAAAGAGGGTGCAGGCAAGGTAATAATCTCACAGTGAGTTTTATCAAATATCAAATTATACTTAACCATCTTCTTCTTATTTTTAACAATAAAATGATGTGCTACCATACTCTTATAATCTAGAAAAACAGGGGGCAACAACTTTTCCTCTTTCTCATAATGCCTAATAGGTATCTCAAAGTGTTCAACAAGGCCTGAAGCAAAGATGCCTCTGAAGATGGGGCCCTTTGTACGGTTTAGACTTAATCGTTTAGCAACAATAGCGCCTAAGCTGAAAGTTGTATCCCGAAACAAAGCATGGCGCAAAATGACAATATCAGGAGCACTAAGATTTCCACTATTCCCACGACCAATTAAGTATCTACTAGCAAATATCGCAAAGTAACGTAGAATGGGAAAATGTATACTAGTAATTCTTGCATCGGAAACTTTCCTAGTTTCTCCTACAACAATTCTATCAATAAACCCATCCACATCACTACGATGTGGTTCCTCGACGCTTCCCTCAAAGGGTATCTTGCAGACCCGACAAAAATCATGGAGTGACATCTCCTTAACCTCATCATATAAGTGAAACTCCACTAAAGGTGGTGATTTCTTAGCATGGAAATAAAAATTTTGCACGAAAATATTAGTGAGTAAGAGATATTGTTTGCGCTGGTCGTGGAGGAAGTCGGTGAGGCCTGCATTCTCAGCCAAGTAATAGAAATCATCGTAAATTCCGGCGGTTCTTAAGAACTAATCACAAGGCCATTCGCACGGCCGAACTCTCCGCAGTGCGAGAAAGATTGTATTTGGGCTTTTTATTCTCCTCACTCTGCTTATCCTTTGAGCTTCGGCTCGAAGAGCCTCTCAACAATCTCTTCAACATTTTCTCCCTCTGAAAATTTCTGAAATTTTTAGTGACTCAAAATAAAAGTGAACCAAACTCAACAAAATTTGACATGCAAGCTCAAGAACAGGGTCACCTTAGCAGCAAAAATTTGCAGTAAATAAAGCACTAGAACAAAAACTAATTGGACCAATGAAGGAGTCACATACCGAAGAACAATCTCCCCAAACAGTTTTGTGAATGGAGCTTTGAGCAAGGAGATCGAAAATGGCAGCAAGATGAGCTAGAACACGGGTTTGAGCTATGGGAGGATTTTTTTCTGGAGGAAGACGAAGTGAGTGGGTGCTGGAATAAGTGGAGGGGGTCCACGAAGCAGGGGGCGCCCCAGGCGGTGGGCGCGCCCTGCACCCTCGTGGCCAAATGGTGGCCCCCTGGTGTTCTCAGTGCCAGTAATTCTTAAATATTCTACAAAAAACCATATTTCATTTCCAGGACATTTGGAGAACTTTTATTTTTGGGGGACTTTTATTGCAAGGATAATTCAGAAAACAGACAGAAAAAATACTATTTTTGCTTTATTTAATCTAAATAAAGAAAGTAAAAGGAGGGTACAGAGAGTTGTGCTTTCTAACTTCATCCATCTCATGCTCATCAAAAGGAATCCACTAACAAGGTTGATCAAGTCTTGTTAGCAAACTCTTTCCAAATAACATGAAACCGGAGAATTTTCGAATTACACTAGGTTACATCAACAGGGATGTGCATGTCCCCAACAATAAGAATATCATATTTATTCTTGACAGTAGGAAGAGGGAATTCAAAACCTTCAATAGTAATTGTTGAAATTTTTCCAATAGAATTGATAATGTGGACTTGAGGTTGTTTCCTCGGAAAGTGTACCATATGCTCATTACCATTAACATGAAAAGTGACATTGCCTTTGTTGCAATCAATAACAGCCCCTGCAGTATTTAGAAAGGGTCTACCAAGGATAATCGACATACTATCGTCCTCGGGAATATCAAGAATAACAAAGTCTGTTAAAATAGTAATGTTTCCAACCACAACAGGCACATCCTCACAGATACCGATAGGTATAGCAGTTGATTTATCGGCCATTTGCAAAGATATTTCAGTAGGTTTCAACTTATTCAAATCAAGTCTATGATATAAAGAGAGAGGCATAACACTAACACCGGCTCCAAGATCACATAAAGCAGTTTTAACATAGTTTCTTTTAATGGAGCATGGTATAGTTGGTACTCCTGGATCTCCAAGTTTCTTGGGTATTCCACCTGACGGTGTCCTGGACTAGGGAGTACTCATCACATCGTCTCCCGATCTGTTAGATTGGGCCGAGGACCCCCATGGCCGTATACTCATGGGCCAGTTCGGACAGCTGTCGCATACATGGAAGATTCCACAAGACTTGGTGATCAAGACAAGGACTCCTCCCCACCGGCGTATTCGGCTAGGACTCTTGTTATCCTGGGCCTCTGGTGCATTATATAAACTGAGACCAGGCTAGTCGATAGATCATATACAACAATCATACCATAGGCTAGCTTCTAGGGTTTAGCCTCTCCGATCTCGTGGTAGATCAACTCTTGTAATACTCATATCATCAAGAATAAATCAAGCAGGACGTAGGGTTTTACCTCCATCAAGAGGGCCCGAACCTGGGTAAAACATCATGTCCCCTGCCTCCTGTTACCATCTATCCTAGACACACAGTTCGGGACCCCCTACCCAAGATCCGCCGGTTTTGACACCGACATTGGTGCTTTCATTGAGAGTTCCTCTGTGTCGTCGCCGTTAGGCTTGATGGCTCCTTCTATCATCGATAGCGATGTAGTCCAGGGTGAGACTTTTCTCCCTAGATAGATCTTTGTATTCGGCGGCTTCGCACTACGGGCCAACTCGCTTGGCCATCTGGAACAGATCGAAAGCTACGCCCCTGGCCGCCAGGTCAGGTTTGGAAGCTTAAATTACACGGCCGATATCCGCGGAGACTCGATCTTCGATGGATTCGAGCCCCTGCCTTGGGCGCCACACGGTCACGATGAGAACGATTTAGCACTACCATCGGACCGTATTCAGGAGATCGCACCGGCAGCCGCTCCGAGCCTCAATTCGGAACTAGTTGCGCCATCCATGGACGGGTGGATAGACCTCGTCACGGAGGCCATATCCTCAGTGGCGATCGAGCCGAATATCAACCTTAACCTTCACGAGAACCGTGTTGTTAAACTGTCGGATACTTCTCCGGCCACGGACTCCAAACCGCCTGCACCCGTTCCTATCGAATCCGCTTGGGCGCCGATCATGGAGTTTACCTCCGCGGATATCTTTCAGCACTCGCCCTTTGGCGACATACTTAATTCATTAAAGTCTCTCTCCTTGTCAGGAGAGTCCTGGCCAAACTATGTCCGGCAGGATTGGGATGCGGCAAAAGGATCGATGGCTCACCCATAGGTCAACTGCGATGTCGGCTTCTTCGTCACCGGCTCGGCTGGTCACCTTGGCTGGACCGAGGACTGTGCCCTACCTCCGATCATCATGTTCGGATGAGAGCCTTCATCAACATCAACTCCGATCTCTATTAAGATCATGGAGGAATCATCCAGGGAGCCCCGGGGCTCAACGTCAGCATTGCCCTCGGGCGACCGTGTTGTTTTTCTGGACAGCGAACTCGTATCCGCCACCACCGCCTCCTCGAGCATCGGTTTGACGATTGCTTCGATGGAATAGTCCGGAATTACGTCTACAACAACCAGGAAAATTTTTGTCGAGTTCCGATGAAGGAATCTCCGACAATCTACTATATACCAGAGCCCTGTCAAATGTGGATGGGAATCTGGACGAGTTTAGAGTGTGGTGTCCAGCTTCTAGCTCGAACGTCCTTTGGAAGATCCAACCATTCATCTAATGCAGAATTCCCATATCTACCACCCCTCCAAATTTCAGCTCGATCCGACGGTTCAAACTCCGGGAACCTTCCGATGAGTGGACCAATTTTCGGATCCGTTTTCTGCGCGAATACGGATCCGACCCGAATTCATGTTTCTTTATGAACATGATATCAGACAACCTTTTTAGAGGAATTCTCTTCTAGGGTATTTTGCGTTGTTTTTAAACACGTGCCCGTAAATTTTTAAGCCTCCCCTGAGGTCGTCTTCATTATTATGCTAGTGTCAAACCAGTCCGGTAATATTGCTCCACGACTGCCGACCTGCACTAGACACGTCGCCGCTTTATTGAGCCGAGCTCAATTCCTTCGATCATCATCTCGGCAAGCCGAACAAGAGTTCAGCATTGCGAAGGATAAATCATCACCAACATCGCCACCCCACGGATTATACTAAGCGGGAACACAGGCATCGCCGCATGGTCACTTTATCAAACCGGCATTGTCTGCATTACAAGTTACGACCTGTGTCGGCATGGCCGCACTGTTGCTTCTTTAAGCCGATGTCCATCACGCCGAATTGCTTCAACACCTCGGCTGACACGGCATCTGCAACGTCTCCTTACCAACCTGCTCCGTCTCCTCAGCTAGACCGAGGGCTTCACCATCTATTCATCAACTTACTTCGGAGACTTCGGCGTCACCAGCCGACCAGCTTCATCACATTAGCTGGAACACGGGCTTTTCCTCGGCGAGCCAACCTTTGCTAGCATCGCCAGGCCATCGCTTTATCACCCATCAGGCAATGGGTGTGCGGATCGATTCCCGGTTTTGGGAGTCGCTTTTCTTCGGAATGCTACAACAAATAAACCAGGTGCTATTAATCCTAACAATTTTTGCTTGTTGGGTTTATTTTTTTCTTAAGGAATTATTACTCTGGTTTGTTCCATCATCTGTACACAGGTCTATCAAATAGTGGCCACATTAAAAACGGTCGCGTGGCGGTTCGGTCAGTTGTCGTACATAGTTCGACGAACACCGCATCCGGAGCCCAGACCGCCCTGCAAATTCAGGCTTTGTCACGCCTTCACTGCATCATGCCGACGCCCTGCATCGACATTGACTTTGGCGCCAGGCCATAATTCTTTTATTACTCACTTTGCATAAATTATTTATTATGCAATGATTTTTTTAATTGTTATTATCACTATTATCTCCGGTTTGCACTATTTTTTGTGCACAAGAAAATGATCAGGGTTGGGCAGTACCGTCGACTCAGCGTACTGACATACCACGTCACCTCGGCTGGACGGGGGGCTTCGTCAACACTTCATTACCCCATGCCAGGGACTTCGACATCACTCTGCCGGCCCGCATTGACCGTGCTATGTCACCACTTCGGAGTGCCAAGCTCTTTGCTCTGCCACCTTGGGACCGGCTTGGGGGATGGAACCTTGTCCTGCATCAAGCTCGGGCCGTGTCATCAATACCGAACACATTAACCAGCTAAGTTGCCTTCATGCTCAAAGTTTTAAATTTTTAACTTGTGTTCGGTTCGACCAAGCATTATACTTTTTAGGAAAAAAGTTGCTTGTAAAAAAGTTTCCTTGTCCAAACTTTGTTTGTGACGCACAAATTCAAATACCCCGTTTATTTGGGGGCTTCCTTTATGAAGCTTTTCCTCTTGCATATGATTATACTTGTACGGCTTCGTTCCTTGTTCATGTATTACGCCACAATATGCACCATATTGACTTAAGCGATTTGCAAGCTAGGTTGCCTGGCTCCTGTGCTTACCCCTACGTTCCCGATTGTTCGGCTAGGGAGTAAAGGGAGCACCTCTGCGATTGTCACGACCGGGTCCTCCGAGCTCTGACCTCAGACTGGGTGAAGCCGAAAGCTAGCGCTCTTATTGTTTTCAATCATGGTCGGCACACAACGGAACTCATGAGTACAAAAAATCTATTGCACAAGTCTCATAGTAATAATGAGCACCGAAGAAAGGTATCGGTGGGGGGTACTATTTTCTTCGAAGATGCTTCTTACACTTCGTCTGTAATATAGCATAAGTTCCCTGAGCGCGCTTTGTCTGTTAGAGCCTTATGGCCCGGTTGCCTGGTTATCGGAAACACTGTCGATATTCTCGACAGGTGGAGTACATAACACTTTTCGGTCCTTAACCGAAGAGGGAGAAGCCGACAGTCGGTTAAGACGCGTTTAAAGTTCGGGTGAACAAAGATATGATATTAGTACTTCGGTACATACAATCATTATACATAAAATCCTTTTACCCAAGTCACTTGGGAGCTCTTAAATTTATATGAGCCATTTTATCATAAGTGTTCTTCTTCTTAGTTGTTGCAAAGTTTTTATTACTATTGTTATTCATCACTCCTTTTTTCGACACGAGTGTGTGGTCACTAGCCGGGGAGCCTAATTTCTCTCTCAAAGCCGCTAGAGTTTAGTTTGCTAAACTGGCCTAATGAGAAGTACTCCGCCTTCGGGATAGGAGGTTGAAGCCGTAGGCTGACCCACTTGGAGTCTTGAGATAGGATGTGTCATGTTAAAGCACGACAGAAGCACTCCTTTTTTTCTAAGACCAATTTTCGGATTGGCACCGAGCACTTGGTATTGTTCGGACGTCATGTTTTTACTAACGTTTTTTGGTTTTCCAAACTTTTGGCACTTTTAAACTATTTGTGTGTTTTCAGCACAAGTCTTGCAGTGCAACGTCGGACACCTTTAGAGATTGGGAAAAAACATTCTCGGATATTGCTATATATGCACCGGTTTTGAATTGTGTCGTCGGTCAATAGTTGGGTTTCCCGGCTCGTGCGCTTGCCTCCTACGTTCCGCTTTGTTCGGCTAGGTGTGCAAAGGGAGAACCACTATGATTGTGCTTCCAGCTCACATGGTTAATCACCTCAGTGGAGAAAGCCAAAAACTGACTGTCGCAATAAGCGTAAACTGGTCAGCGATCTGATGACTGTGTTATATGATGGGCCATTCATAACATTGGCCAAAGTGTTTACGGCTTGACCTCGACTGTCGTCGAACACTACCGGGGGCTAGTAACTGGCCTTCCAAACTAAATCCTCAATATTTTGCTCTTACATTAGACCTGAGGTTTCATGATCATGCTTAACATGACAACCCAAAGAAAGGAACCGCTAGTGGGACTATTTTCTTTGGAAGACATTTCTTATGTTAAACAGTAAATATAACATATCTCTCTGCGTACCTTTGTTTATAAAACCGTATGGCCAGATTGCCTTGTTTGTCATAAATTTTTACCCTCATAAAGGCTTTATAAAGTAGGACAAACACTCCTCGGCTACTGGCCAAGGAGGTGGAAGCCGATGGTCGGTCAACAAAGTTTTGTACAATGCGGATCCGAGCATTAATGATGTAAAGTACTTGGATACATAGAGTCATTACACATAATTTGTGATTTTACTATGGATATCGATCCTTAATTCGGCCACCCGTGCCTGCATTAAGGCTCGGGGGCTACTGGGCTTTGGGCTTATTATTTACAAATATTAAAGGGGCACATCGATCCCCTGATCTGGTGTTGCCACACGACCAGTGTCTCGGGGGCTACTGCATTGCGTGTCGGCCGCACCCAACCTGAGTCTCGAGGACTAAGCACACCGCTTTTTGTGTCCCGAAGTATTCTGTCGAGCTAGGACTTGATCCTCAGGCCGATTTTGCAAATCAACCTGAGTCTCAGCGACTACTGGGATCAGCGGTCTTACGTCATCCTTCAGGTGCATCTCGGGTTTTAGACCGATACACACTTTGAGGGCTACTGGTTGTATATCTCGACAGAGAATAAATTGCACCAATAAAAAATATTGACAAAAAATTGGCCCACAGTCGGGGTGGTGCACCACCTCGGAAGCAGTCTGGCATAAAGCTCGGGCTCTAGTGGCTGGCTCCATAGAGGGCATTTCTAGCATTAAGCTCGGCTAAACTCCTTCAACTTTTTTAAACCAAGGTGATTTATGACAGTCCGACGTTGGAGCTTGGATATAGTCCGGCGTTGGAGCTCGGATATAGTCCGGCGTTGGAGCTCGGATATAGTCCGGTGTTGGAGCTTGGAAGCGGTCCGGTGTTGGTGCTCATCTACAAAAGATACCTCGAATGCAGTCCGGTGTTGGAGCTCGGACGCAAGAGGACACTGCCTCCCGGGAACAACTTCAAACCCGAGGTGTGGCATAAAAATAACAAGGCATTGATAAAGGCCGGAAACTTAAAGGGGCTCCTCGGATACCCGACGTGTAAACTCATTGAATGCATTTCGGCGATCCTCAAGATCGAAGATGAGAAGATTTGTTGAACCAGTTTTCAAGACCGACAACCGAAGATGAAGAACAGTTCGGAAGAATCGAGGAGCGTCCCTAACTTGAAGACCGGCTCAGGGGGCTACTAACGGTGTCCTGGACTAGGGGGTACTCACCACATCGTCTCCCGATCTGTTAGATTGGGCCGAGGATCCCCATGGTCGTATACTCATGGGCCAGTTCGGACAGCTGCCACATACATGGAAGATTCCACAAGACTTGGTGATCAAGACAAGGACTCCTCCCCACCGGCGTATTCGGCTAGTACTCTTGTTATCCTAGGCCTCTGGTGCATTATATAAATTGAGGCCAGGCTAGTCGATAGATCATATACAACAATCATACCATAGGCTAGCTTCTAGGGTTTAGCCTCTCCGATCTCGTGGTAGATCAACTCTTGTAATACTCATGTCATCAAGAATAAATCAAGCAGGACATAGGGTTTTACCTCCATCAAGAGGGCCCGAACCTGGGTAAAACATCGTGTCCCCTGCCTCCTATTACCATCGATCCTAGACGCATAGTTCGGGACCCCCTACCCAAGATCCGCCGGTTTTGACACCGACACCACCCTTAAAAGTACAATTAGCAAGCATGGTGGAAATTTCAGCTTCCGTTATCTTTCTTTTATTTGTAACGATATCTTTCATATACTTAGCATAAGGATTCATTTTAAGCATATCAGTCAAACACATACGCAAAAAGATAGGTCTAATCATTTCAGCAAAGCGCTCAAAATCCTCATCATCCTTTTTGTTGGATGGTTTAGGAGGAAAATGTATGGGTTTCTGACGGCACCACGCCTGTGATCTCAGCTGTTTTTAGCTATCCGGGGTGGATGTTGATTTTTATTTCTCTCTTCAACGACTGTCACGAGTTCTGAGCTGCTTTTCGGCCGTCTCGTACAGCTATTGAGTTTCTTTTTGTGACAGTAGCCCTATAGCAGCTTTTTGGCTATTTTAGGGAGCTGCCACCTTCTTCTTATCAACCCGGTCTCATGTTCTGAGCTGCTTTTTGTCCGTCTTGAGCCGTGGTTGAGTTATTTCAGTAATGCCCCAGATCTGAGTTGTAAAGACCGTTCTGGTTGCCACTGATTTATTTGCCGATTTCTTGCAAAGGTTCGGATGATCATTTTCCTGAAGTCAGAACTTGAGGGGTGTTGAACCTGCCATTTAATGGGGTACCCTGTCAGAAAAATGAGGATAAGCTGCGATTGCCGAAAAATTGCACCAACAGTACCTATGGTGATACGAAGAAGCAATATGACCCAGCTCTTTCCGCCAAGGATCCAGACCAAGAAAACGATAATGAAGGAGCAAGACCAGTGACGTGGGTATGAAAATTGTTGCAAGACCCGCGTGGTGCAGAACCACCGTCAGTCAAGTCTGCAGATAATTATGCTAGCCACGATAGGCGTCAATCAAATATTTGGTACGGATCCGATACTCAAGACAGTGGAACCAGTTAAGATGATTCAGAAACTTCCGCGATAAGCCAGAATCTGTCAGGAAAACGGTTATGACCCAACTCACTGTTTGGAACCCAAAGGACCTAGTGGAGAAACCCAATGCAAGGAGTTAGAGCTTGGGTGTCCACTAGAAAAATTTGATCACCACTTCATGAAAGATTGTCAGTGTCGGATGACACACCCAGCGGAAATCACTCTTGGATTTGTGAGACCGACATATATTTCAGTCGTGAGAATCAATCCCAGTCAGCAGATCTAAAAAGAAATTGGAGCCTGTATAAGCATGAACAAGCAAGGTAAGATTTGTTAGAATATGGATATATTAAAGCAAACCACCCCAAGGCCAGTCGGATAAAAATTTAGTGGGAACAAAAATAAGAAAAAGGATACCCAAGTTGGAAATGGTTTCCTTAAGTCAGTATCTTCATCTTTGTTCCCTGAGGAACCAAATCTTGAGGACGAGATTTGTTTAAGGGGGCAAGGTTTGTGACAGCCTGATTTTTGGCCCTTTCTTTTTCTTTTGTTTTTCTGAGGTTTTTACTCGAGTTTTTTTTTCCGTGGCTTTGTAGTTTGGAAACTGAAGAAGATGCCCTCTTCTTTGTTTCCAAAATGGCTTGTCATACCCAAATCCTTCCCTAGACCCTGTCATTTTCATCCTAGCCCAAATCCCCATATTCTTTTTATTGGGAATATTCCTTTTCTATTAAAGGAATAACTCAAATTTGCCCTAGGTTGTGAAGCAACCTTTATTTCCATCACTCCTAAAATTCCCAAATAATTCTCATAAATTTTTTGGGTCATATCTTTCTCAAATATGGCAAAATATTTCATTTGTCATGTTTATCTTCATGCTCAAATAATTCATTTCCTATTCTGCCCTAAATGGCACATTGTGAAGCAAGTGCTATTATCCTTTTCCCAATGGACCTCAAACTCCTTGTACACCTTTTCCTGTCCATATCATTTCCACATGCCAAAATGCAACCTCATTTGTCTAGTAATTATTTAATTATGATTTTCCAAAGTTTCTATCCAGAAAGAAGCTTTGTGAAGGAGGTGCAAGCTAGGCATATCAAAATGAGTTTCCATTTTTCATGATCCCTCATATCCTAATATAATATCCCTCCACCAAAGTAGAGCTCATGTCATGCCTCCATGTGAGCTAATCTTCAATTCTTTGATTCTGCCCAAAATTTCAGTTTGTGAAGCAAGTATATTTTATCTTGCTCCATTATGACTGCCAATTTTTCTAGGCATTCTATTGTTCATATTACCTACCTCCACCCATTTTGGCCTTGGTTCATGAAGACATTATTCCTCTAGAAGTTTTCCAAGTTTCTGGACAGAAATGAGGTTTGTAAAGCAAGTACCATTTTGGATTGTCCATTTGGTATGAACTTTTTACAGCATCTTTATATGTCCATATCATGAGGATTTGCCAAGTTGCATCCCAATCCATAACTCCATGTGAGTGCATCATCCAAATCAAGTTTCTGGACCAAAAATGCAGTTGCAAAGTAACCCTATTATTTATTGATCCATTTATTCTATAAATCTCCAGTATTGTAGTTCTTACTTAGTTAAACCTCCCAGACAACTCCTTTGACCCCAATCAAGTCCCTGTGGATCAGCAGTGCTCGTCCAAGTTTACTGTAGTAAACTTCAGAGCTTGATTACCATTTAACCAGAGCGAGTTTAACCAAGCAAACACCGCAGTAGGAACCTGCCCTGGATGAACTTACCCTTAGACAACAAGTTCCAGCCCATCTCCCCTGCTACAGGCCAGTGCACGCGGTGACCGCGACAATGGCATGCATGTGCACGCGCTCTGTGTGCAGTGGCCGCGTCCAGTGGCTGTTTGTGCTGGACCCCCTTCTCCCTCTCGTCGTCTTAGCGCGCGTGAGTATGTCCATTGTCTTCCTCTCGTCGTCGCCGATCACCTGGACCCCGCTCCCCCTCCGGCAGCTTCCTCACCGACGCAAGCCGCCGCGTGCCCACGGGCGCACAGTGGCGTTTTGGCTCGGTTCTTCGCCGTCTTCTTCCTACCTGTGCCCCCTGGCCTCCTCTGCCCCATGAGAGCCTCCACTGCTCCTCCGACGTCGTCTACCTCTGAGCTCGCAAGCGAGGGCACGCGTCCGCGGCGACGCCAGCGCGACACTCCCTCACCTGGCTATATATAGGCCTTCCCCGAGCCTTGAGAGCACACCAGAAGCCTTCTCTCATTCCCAGCTTCCTCCCCAATCACTCTCCCGAGCTCAAAGAGCTCTCTTCGCTGCCCATGGCTGTCGTAGCCACCGCGGTGCTCCGCTCGAATCCGAGCAGCCCCAGTCTCCTCCCCTCCTGATTCCACCTCCAGAGGCCCCCATCCACACCCCGGAGCCGCCCGAGCCCCCTCCCTCCTCCTCTGGTGGCTGTTGGCCGCGAGCCCCGTCGGTGCCCGTCGCCACCGTCCGCCATGTCCTCGCTCCCTCTCGCCTCAGTCCTCCCCGGAGCCCGTGCTCTCCGCAGACGGGTGCGTCTACTCCTGCCGATCTCGCCCATAGGTCGAGCGAGGCGGGGGATGGCCGGAGCCGGCCGGACGAGCCCCTGTGCCGGCGACCTCCTTCTGGACCACGGGCAAGTGCGGGCGAGGCGAAGATGACGTTAACCCCGTCCCTGGGCCCCGCCTGTCGGCCTCTTTGCGCTGACCGGGCCGGCCTGCTGACGTGGTTAAGTGGAGGCGTACTCCGCGGAGTACGTCTTCGCTTAATAAAAGCGTAATCAGCTTCTTCCTCAGGCATGAACGCGTTTTCCCTTCAGGAAAACGTATTTTCAGAAAAGGTGCGTTCTATTTTTCCTGCTGAGGGCCTGTTTGTGATGATTTTATTACAGATAGGTCCCTGGCAGAAAAACCCTTATAACTTTTCGCTCACAACTCCCAATGAGGTGATTCCAAAGCCCATTTCTTCGTCTCGTCGAGCCCGTTCTGTTGGTTTCATTTTCACTATGGCTTGACACTGTGAAAATGACCTTTTGCCCTTGCACGTAAACAACCCCTCCGAGAGAGAACTATTTCCCGCAAATCTTTCCGTGGCTTCACCGCACTTCTCCCCGGTGCCTTCTTCATCCCCAGGCAAGCCACAATACCCACTTGCATGATAGTCATGCAGTAGCCATGGTTTTCAACTTGAATGTTTATTAAATGTTTGCTTGTTTAAAACATGGTTATCGTTGTTTCAGTAATGAT
The DNA here is from genome assembly GCF_018294505.1 of Triticum aestivum. Taxonomy (NCBI): domain Eukaryota; kingdom Viridiplantae; phylum Streptophyta; class Magnoliopsida; order Poales; family Poaceae; genus Triticum; species Triticum aestivum. The sequence goes on along the minus strand of NC_057800.1, from coordinate 226,323,832 downwards.
TCTTGGTTAGTGCTTACTTTCTTGCTATGTTGTTATGCACCTGGTTGTCATGCCCTGCTAGTTGCTAGTATTCTTTATACTTATGCTTGCTAGTAGTACCTGGTGATGTTGGTGATGGTCTTCGGTGCATAACTGCCGTCTGTCCCGAGTACCGTTGTTATATATGTTTCATTGCATTCCGTTGCTTAAATGTTTGCATTGTTGTTATGTTCATGCATGATACTTATGGTTGATGCTAGTGGTCATGTTATGTTATGAGTAGTGTTGCACTTGTAATATTTATGCTCGTCATTATGCCATGTTCAGTGGAGATTATTCATAGTTGACGTGGTGGATAGTTATGTTACATCCCGTGATTATGTTGACATCATGCTCATGCTTTGTAAATGCATCATGTTATTTTATCATGACTCGGCATATTGCGTTCAAGTTTAACCATATTAAATTGAACTTGAACAACTGTTGGCTGAGTCATGGTGCCACCAAATCGATCTAACCAGTGCAACCACGCTTACCCTATGGGGGGGGTCCTAACTGGGTCTATTGTCATGCCTCTCACCGGTGCCTCCCGGGAGGGAAGGTTATGCACGGGCGCTACCCTGATCAGGTAGGACGGCATAAGCCTTGTGTGCCCGTGTTTGGTTTTGAGCTCATGTCCCCGTTTGGGACCGTTTTTGCCACGACGGTGGCTGTTGGTGCCTTTGGTAGGCACGGGGCCACCTAGGACTTAGCCCAAAGGGGAGTTGGTCGGAGTGGCTGGGGAGTGTCATGGCAGTAGATGTCGGAACGCCGTGTCCGCACGTATGGGAGTGCGAGACCATGGGTTCCGTGGTGTGGCTACAGTGTACTACCTCTACAGAGTGTATACTAAATCTATCGATAGCCGCGCCTGCGGATAAGGGCCCAGTTCGTGTCAGTCACACCATGAGTCAACAGTATTAATAATAACTTGATTAATAACAACCCCGGTTCGATGAGGAGATAAGTTGGTTGTGATCGCCGGAATGATCACCATTTGAGACCAAGTGTTGGTCATGGTTGTGATCGCCGGAATGATCACCGTTTGAGACCAAGTGTTGGTCATGGTTGTGATCGCCGGAATGATCACCGTTGTATCAAGGATACCGAGTTGCTGGATATTCATGATGTTGTGTGAGAATCGTGGGTAAAGATCAAGCTCCTTGTGGTCATTTAATGATTACTACGGTATTGTTTATAGCAAGCTTGATTTGATCCTGAGATGATCGTGTAATGTCCGAGGTTGGTAAGTGATACATGTGATGGTTACGAGGCAACCTGAACAGAATAAATGGTGCATGTAGTGCCATCATGTTGCATGCTAGTATCATCAGATTTATATGTTCTTGCCATGATCATATTGTTCTAGCAGTATTATGTTCATGTTGTTCATGTCATGTTATTCTGATGATTTCTTGTTAATCCCTGATTAACTTGTAATTGCCATGTTGTTGTTTGTCTTGAATGCTTCTGGTTATTGTGAGCTTGCAAGTACATTCAATGTACTGACCTGGCATGTCATGCCAGTTTGCAGGTCATGCCTGGATTGCTTGCTTGTTTGGTGTTATTCCTGAGTTCGCGAGCTAGGATAAGCGTTCCAGCCAGAGTCCCTGCGGAGTGGACTTCACCACCATTGTCGTTGTTCCGCTGCTAGAAGTTTTTCCGCTGCTTCGAGTTGTTCTGCTGCTTGTATAGAGAAATCGTGGTTGGCGTAGTGTCGCCATGCCGATGTTACTCATTGTAATATCGGAACCCTTGTATTAATATCCATGTTGTACTAGAGAGCTGGTTTGTTCTATGCTAAGTAGTGTCGTATTCCAGAAGACTTCTCCTCGATCTCTGGGCTGGAATACAGGGCGTTCCGGTTTTCTCTGAGCCGGGGTGCCACATAGTTTCATCATAAGCATCATGCATAGCTGAAGTGGCATCATCAATAACATGCGACATATCAGAATCAATAGCAGGTATGGGTGTCACAAATTTACTCATAACAGAAGGTGAATCAAGTGCACAGCTAGATGGCAGTTCCTTACCTTCCCTCGTAGTCGAGGGGAAAATCTTGGTTCTTTCATCTTTTAAGATCCTCGTAGTGATGAACAGATATTAATCCCAAGTGACTCAAAGAATAGAGCTATGCTCCCCGGCAATGGCGCCAGAAAATAGTCTTGATAACCCACAAGTATAGGTGATTGCAACAGTTTTCGTGGGTAGAGTATTCAACCCAAATTTATTGATTTGACACAAGGGGAGCCAAAGAATATTCTCAAGTATTAGCAGTTGAGTTGTCAATTCAACCACACCTGAAAGACTTAATATCTGCAGCAAAATATTTAGTAGCAAAGTAGTATGGAAGTAACGGTGGCAAAAGTAACAATAGTAGTTTTTGTAGCAATCGTAACAGTGGAAACAAAAAAGTAACTAAGCAAAGATCAATATGTGAAAAGCTCGTAGGCAATGGATCAATGATGGATATTTATGTCGGATGCGATTCCTCATGCAACAGCTATAACATAGGGTGACACAGAACTAGCTCCAGTTCATCAATGTAATGTAGGCATGTATTCCGAATATAGTCATATGTGCTTATGGAAAAGAACTTGCATGACATATTTTGTCCTACCCTCCCATGGAAGCGGGGTCCTATTGGAAACTATGGGACATTAAGGCCTCCTTTTAATAGAGTACTAGACCAAAGCATTAACACTTACTGAATACATGAACTCCTCAAACTACAGTCATCACTGGGAGTGGTCCCGATTATTGTCACTTTGGGGTTACCGGATCATAACACATAGTAGGTGACTATTGACTTGCGAGATAGGATCAAGAACTCAGATATATTCATGAAAACATAATAGGTTCATATCTGAAATCATGGCACTCGGGCCGTAGTGACAAGCATTAAGCATAGCAAAGTCATAGCAACATCAATCTTAGAACATAATGGACACTAGGGATCAAACCCTAACAAAACTAACTCGATTACATGGTAAATCTCATCCAACCCATCACCGTCCAGCAAGCCTATGATGCGATTACTCACGCACGGCGGAGAGCATCATGAAATTGGTGATGGAGGAAGGTTGATGATGATGATGGCGACGGATTCCCCTCTCCGGAGCCCCGAACGGACTCCAGATCAGCCCTCCCGATGAAGATTAGGACTTGGCGGTGGCTCCGTATCGTAAAACATGATGAATCCTTCTCTCTTCTTTTTTTTCTCCCCGAACGTGAATATATGGAGTTGGAGTTGACATCGGTGGAGTCTCAGGGGGCTCACGAGGCAGAGGGCGCGCCTCAGGGGGGGCCTGCACCCTCGTGGACAGGGTGTGGGCCCCTGATGCTGATTCTTTTGCCAGTATTTTTTATTAATTCCAAAACGTGTCTCCGTGGATTTTCAGGTCATTCCGAGAACGTTTATTTCTGCACAAAATAACACCATGGCAATTCTGCTGAAAACAACGTCAGTCCGGGTTAGTTCCATTCAAATCATGCAAGTTAGAATCCAAAACAAGGGAAAAAGTGTTTGGAAAAGTAGATACGTTGGAGACATATCACGACGGCGCCGTCGCGGCAGGACGGGTCACACCAGGGTCCATGTTGGTGTTGTCGGGTCCCCCTGGCGCTCCAGGGGCGTGCGAGCTCGTCGGGGCCTCGCGCGCGCTTCTTCCACAACCTGAGGCATGGGTAAGGAGCAGAAAGGCGGCGTACCTCGGGAGGCAGCGTCCAGCAGCTCAGCGACGCGTTCCAGCAGTGCATCGCGGCCGCTCTCCACCAGCCGGCATCGCAGCAGCTCCCATGCCACGATGAGCGCGGCTCGCATGTTTGCCAGCTCCCGTCGGGTGTGCAGTGTCGTTGGCGCGGCGTAGCCTGAAGATCGTGTGGTGGTGTGCGTGCGCCGCGGCGCGAGGGCGGAGGGCGTCGGTCCATGCCGCCCGCGTCCGGCGGTGTTTGGCGGTGTGCGGGCCGCCTGGAGTGCGGAGTTGAGGTGTTCTTGGGCGGACGACGCTGCTCGGATGGGCCAAGCAGCCCAATGGTTGGCGTGGGTCCTCGGGTCATCCGACATCGGAACCGCAGGGTGTCGACGGGTCGATCCACGGAAGAGGGGCTTCAGCGCACCCCTACCTGGCGCGCCAAATGTCGAATTATGGGTTCTGGCAAACCCTTGTGAGGTTCGAACTCTGGGGTGCGCATGAAGAACACTCTCTTCCTAGCTCGCTCGCTCAACAATCCCTCAGCCTAGCTCGACGGACCCAAAGAACAAGAGACACATGGGTTTATACTGGTTCGGGCAACCTTGCGGTGTAATACCCTACTCCAGTGTGTGGTGGATTGCCTCGAGGGGCTGAGGATGAACTAGTATAGTGGATGAACAGCCTCAGGAGGTGAGGTGTTCTTGGGCTCGATGAGCCAATGTGTGTGAGGATGATCTCAATGATCTCCCCTGCTACGGTGATGGCTAGGTCCTATTTATAGTGGCCTTGGTCCTCTCCCCAAATGTTAGGTGGGAAGGGATCCCACAACCGCCAAGTTTGAAGAGGGACAACTAGTACAGGCTATCCTGACAAAAGGTGGTCTTTGCCTGCCAAAGGCTCTGGTGGTGATGTTGTTGTGGGCTCCACGATGACCTCCGCCCTGCCATCCTGGTGGTCTTGGTCTTGTTGCACCGATATGGAAACCTTTGCCTGATGCCTCGGGACCGCGCGCCTGCGCTTGCCTCCTTAGCACCAAAGAGGAAACCGGTACATTGCACCCGCTAGCGCCCGCCTAGCCTTGGTCGTCATGGCTCACGTCACGTGAACCTCGTGAGATGCCCCTTGCATAGATATCTCCACTCCTCGGGAGCCGGCCTAGTGAGGCCACCCCCAGGGAGGTCTTGATGTCATCCGCCTCACGAGGCTTGGCCCCTCGCGAGGGTCTTGGGTGGTCGCTGCTGACGCTGGGCCATACCAGGCCATTGGTGGAGCCACACTTTCGCCCGCAGGTAGGCAAGTCTGGGCACCCCTGGTCCCAGAACACCGACACACCTCTTCTTTAGGTGCAGGTACGTACGTGGGTGGGTGTGAGAGAGATGGTTTGCGTAAAACAGAGGCAATGTGTCGATGATATCTCAAACAAAAAAACGTAACATATGCAATGTCTATGAAACGGAGTCATGGATATATCATATATAGAGGGAGCGATCCACGAGAAGAGAGTGGAGGGATCATCGGCGTGAGATATCGATAGAATCGAAAACAGGGATGAAGTGTGTTGTTGCGCGATCGATAAGGAGTGCCATCGAATTTGTGTTTGCCCACGTCAAAGATACAGGGTGGCTGGCCTACTTGAATTTGAGAGGGCAGATGTGCAGTTTTTCTCTATGGCATGGATACCTACCTACAACGTTCTAATGTTGGTGTGTGGGGGGAGGGGGCAGAGACCTAACTATAGAGAGGTAGATTAACTAGTATATGTGTGGAGAAGGATAGAGACCTAGCTATGTATTGAGGGAGACCGATCGGCATCCATGCATATGTGTAGTAGAGGAATAAGGTTGGGAGAAAGACAAAGGTAGAGTGTCAGAGGGTTGGTTGTGGAGTCGCATCTCACAAATGGTGGGAGAGGACTGCTATACAAATGGAGGGTACGAGTGCAATATCAATAAGAGAGGGCCAGGGATGTATGTTTGTCTATGCACGTGCGTGTGAGAGACGGGTCGGGAGGTATGCAAGGATGATGAGGGGAGACGATATGGTTGTCGTAAGCATACGTAACTACATAGGAAGATCAACCGCCGTGTGTTTGAGAAAGGGAGAGACATAACTAGTGAGGTAAGTCTATTGGTGCGTGGGGAAGAAGAATTATAGTCGACCTAGCTATATGTAGGGAGTGTTGGGGAACGTAGTAATTTCAAAAAATACCTATGCACACGCAAGATCATGGTGATGCATAGCAACGAGAGGGGAGAGTGTTATCCACGTACCCTCGTAGACCGAAAGCGGAAGCGTTAGCACAACGCGGTTGATGTAGTTGTACGTCTTCACGATCCGACCGATCAAGTACCAAACGTACGGCACCTCCGAGTTCATCACACGTTCAGCCCGATGACGTCCCTCGAACTCCGATCCAGCCGAGTGTTGAGGGAGAGTTTCGTCAGCACGACAGCGTGGTGACAATGATGATGTTCTATCGACGCAGGGCTTCGCCTAAGCACCGCTATAGTATTATCGAGGTGGACTATGGTGGAGGGGGGCACCGCACACGGCTAAAAGATCAAATGATCAATTGTTGTGTCTATGGGGTGCCCCCTGCCCTCGTATATAAAGGAGCAAGGGGAGGAGGCGGCCGGCCAGGGATAGGCGCGCCAAGGGGGAGTCCTACTCCCACTAGGAGTAGGACTCCTCCTATTCCTAGTAGGAGTAGGAGAGGGGGAAGGAAAGGGACAGGGGGAGAAGGAAAGAGGGGGTCGGGCCCCCTTGCCTTAAACCAATTCGGTTTGGGCCTTGGGGGGGTGCACCCCACACTCCCCTTGTTGCCCTATATTTCCACTAAGGCCCATGTAGGCCCATTAAGCCCGCGAGGGGTTCCGGTAACCTCTCGGTACTCCGGTAAAATCCCGATTTCACCCGGAACACTTCCGATATCCAAACATAGGCTTCCAATATATCAATCTTCATGTCTCGACCATTTCGAGACTCCTCGTCATGTCCGGGATCACATCCGGGACTCCGAACAACCTTTGGTACATCAAAACATATAAACTCATAATATAACCGTCATCGAAACATTAAGCGTGAGGACCCTACGGGTTCGAGAACTATCTAGACATGACCGAGACATGTCTCCGGTCAATAACCAACAACAGATTCTGGATGTTCATATTGGCTCCCACATATTATACGAAGATCTTTATCGGTCAAACCACATAATAACTTATGTTGTTCCCTTTGTCATCGGTATGTGTCGGGGGTTTGGTGCGACATATGCCAACGGATGGCTTATCATGGTGGGGGCGAGTAGAACGTCGCCGGTGCTTGGAAACGGGATGAGGCGAAGACATGCACGCCAGCGAATCTTACCCAGCTTCGGGGCTCTCCGGGGAGATAATACCCCTACTGCTGCTCTGCGGGGTCTCCGCATGATCACTATAATCAAGGGTTTACACGGTTGCTCCTTGAGCTGTGTATGGTGGTAGGAGAGGGCAAGGCTAGCTCTCTCCCTCTATCTGGTGAGGTATAGAACTTCTGGGATCCAACCCTTTGCATGGGTGCCCTGGGGGTTTATATAGGCCTAACACGTGAGGTAGTCGCGAGTCGACTCGTCAGGACCTTGCACGCACAAGGAGAGCTGACGAGGCTTGGGAGGACGCTTGTACGTGCTGGTGAAGATGCGGACGACTGCTTCGGTGAAGTCGACCCAGCTGTTGATGCTGCGGGGCTTTAGGCTGTTCAGCCATGTCCGGGCCGTGCCATGGAGCATGAGCGGAACGTACTTTATGGCGACACGCTTGTTGCCGTTTGCTATGCTGACAGCCGTGGAGTAGTCGACTAGCCAGTCTTCCGGCTTCACGGAGCCGGTATACTTGCGTGTGTCTCTTGGGAGCGTGAACCCTCTGGGAAAGGGCTCGTCCCGAATGCGGGGCCCGAAACAAGGCGGACCCAGCTCGTCTTCTTCTTCCAGCGCCAGAGACCGGTGAAATCGGTCGATCCGGTGGCGGGCGTCATTCTCCCCAACTCCCTCTCGGCGGCCAAGGCGGTCTTCGAGAGTCGGATGGTCAACAGGCGGCGGGGAGACTCGCCTCTCCCTGCGGGGAGGAGGAGGCGGACAGTCGTCCCGTCGTTCCACAGCTCTTGGGCGCCCGTCTCGGTCGCGCTCTATGGTAATCCGAGTCCGACTGTGGCTGACAACCGGCTCCTTGTCCTTTCTTTGTTGGGCACCGCCAGTCGGCGTCCGAGACGTCGCGCCTTGATCTCGGTGCGGGTCGTCATTTGGCCGCTGCGGCGCCTCCGTGCGGCAGCTGGCCTCGTTCTGCGCGGTGGCCGCGTCAAGGAGCCGCTGGACTCGCTCCATCATGAGGCGGCGCTCTTTGCCCTCGAAATTGTCCAGCTCATCCGCCGTTGCCTGGGCGGCTCGGATGTTCTCCGCTGGCGTGGCATACACGGGGCGGCTAGCCCCAACCAGGCTGGCGATGGCTACGCCGCGCGGCTGAACCGCGCCAAGGCGGCTGGGCCCTGCCGGAGCCGGCGAGCCGCCAACAGGGCGATCCATCTCCTGCTGGTAAGCTTCGGACAAGCGTCTCATGCTGGCTAGCTTCTTCGCGCCTTCAACAAGCTAAAGGCGGCACGCTTCTAACGTCTCTGCGTCAGCATCTTCCGGAATGGGCGCAGCTAGGTCTTGCAGCGCCGCGCCGAGTTAGTCGGGCGCCCTTCCACTAGGGAACTCGTCATGACTGATGACGAGCACCTCAGTGACGGTGCTCCCGTCGCTCTCCACGTGGGGGAGAGGTTTGTCGTAGACCACCACGGTGGAGGGGAACGCGTCGACCGACGTGGTGTCGGAGTCGACCAGCATCGGGTCGGTGGAGCCTACTGACTCCAAGTCTACGGCAGGCTCACTGGAAACGTGGAGTTGATCGAGGAGGCCCGCGAGGAGGTTTTCGGGGCCGCCTACGCCTGTGTCGGACGCAGGCTCGTTGGAGAGGCGGACCTCGCCGACAAGTTCGGCCAAGGAGCTGGCTGCGCAGGCGATCTCCACGCCACGCAGCGCGTCGACGCAAAGTTCGTCTGGCGTGCCTGGATGGCTACCCTCGCCAGGGAGGAAAAGGGTTCCCGTCCAGAACAGATCTCCGGACGGCGGTGCACCAGGCCCCACGGTGGGCGCCAAATGTCGGGGGTTTGGTGTGACATATGCCAATGGATGGCTTATCATGGTGGGGGCGAGTAGAACGTCGCCGGTGCCTGGAAACGGGATGAGGCGAAGACATGCACGCCGGCGAATCTTACCCAGCTTCGGGGCTCTCCGGGGAGATAATACCCCTACTACTGCTCTGCGGGGTCTCCGCATGATCACTACAATCAAGGGTTTACACGGTTGCTCCTTGAGCTGTGTATGGTGGTAGGAGAGGGCAAGGCTAGCTCTCTCCCTCTATCTGGTGAGGTATAGAACTTCTGGGATCCAACCCTTTGCATGGGTGCCCTGGGGGGTTTATATAGGCCTACCCCCCAGGGGTACAATGGTAATGTGACTAGGCGCGGGCCCAGCCGTCAGTGTCTCCGACCTCCGACTTCTCCGCCGGCTGCTGGGGCCCGCCGACTGGTGGGCCCCACCGACTGGTCTGGTACGGAGCCGACAGGCCGCGTCCACCACGGGCGGGTCTTGCCGGCTGCTGATTACTATAGCCGTGCTCCTGATGATGCAAGCTTGGTCATGGGGTCATGGCAACAGCCCCGCCGCCTGGCGGGCGATCACTGTGGCCACTCCCCATCTCTTCTTGATTAATGGCGTGTGGGCCCCGGGGGAGGGCTCGGCCGACTCCCCCGGGCCGACTCCCGTTGGGTCCGACTGGCGGCGCTCCCGCCGTCTCCCGAGGTCTCGCTGGCTGGTGGGCCCTGCTGCCTGCAGGCCGTACAGACAAGCCGTCGTGGGCGCAGGACCAGGTACAGTGGTGCTGATGTCAGGGCCGACTGGGCAACAGTGCCACTCCGCGGGGAGATCTTCCCAGGTACGGCGCGCTGTAGCCATGCCTGCCCTTTGTAAGGGGCGGGGAGTGGGCTTCATTGTAGCCACGCCCCTGCCCCGTCCCCCTTGATGAGGTCACGGTTTGCTGGAGTCGCCGGCCGACTCCCCAAAGCCGGCTTCTCTGGAAGTCGTCCCTGGGACTCGGCCGTGAGCGGGCAGTCGGCCGCCTTGCTGTAGACTCCCCAGGAGGCGGCTCTTCGCCTTGTGGTCTTGAGGGGCGCAACCTGCCCCGATGTCTTGAAAGGTCATGGGGCTCGGGTTGGCCTACCCATGGCCCATTACTCCGACAGTAGTCCCCGAAGCTGGTGAGGCGCCGCGGACGATCGGCCGAGAAGCCTCAGCAGTTTCTTTCTCCGGATGCTCGACACATGGTCTTGATTGACTTCCGCCGGGCCGACTAGACGGAGTCGGACTCGCCCGACTCGGGCTCACTCTATTCTGACTTGCTTAGTAGTTCGAATGTCGCGGCGGGATTTCAAGTGGCGTGCTAGCTAAGCTTCCTGGACGCCGCCCGCTCTTGGCCTGCCACGCGGGGGCACGTGGCTAGGCCGTCCTGCAAGCCCACGCGCGTGACAGGACAGGCCCGTAGGCGGGGCCCGCCACTACCGCGCATCGGCGCCCGAGCGGATCCGCTGTGGCCCCGGTGGACGGTTAGGATTCCTGTGGAGTTACTGTGCGCAGTAACTTTGCAGGGATCGTGCGGGGCGTGGGGTTGTGGGTGCAGTAAATCCCCACACCCGCCCCCTTGGCTTCGTAGCCCCGAGGGCTATAAGTAGGGGGAAGAGGGGAGCACGCGCGCCCCTCCTTCCTACTGCCCCTTGCTTTCTTCCTCCTCGCAGCTCCTTCGCTCTCCTGCTTCCTCTTTCTTCTCTCTCTCTTGCTCGCTCCACCGCACGCCCAAGCTCCGAAGCACGCTGCGGTGATAGCTCGCGACGATGAGCTCTTCCTCTGCTGCCGCGCCTCCCCTGATACACTCCGGTACCTGGGATGGCTTCGAAGTCCACGAAGACCATATCGAGTTCCTCCGCCGGACCCGTCGTCTTCCCGGCGAGGATCGCGTGCAAGTGCGCCTTGCACCGGAGGGGAGATTTCCCCCGCCCCGCAGGAGGGCGAGCGGGTCATCTTCCGCTCGCACTACCTGCGTGGGCTGGGGCTGCCGGCGAGCAGCTTCTTCCGGTCTTTCATGGAATTCTACGGACTCCAGCCGCACCACCTCACCCCCAACACAGTGGTGCTGCTGTCCGCCTTCGTGGCTCTGTGCGAGGGCTTCCTGGGAGTCCTCCCCACCCTTGAGCTCTGGGAGGAGTTCTTCTTCTCCAAGCTTGGTACCCAGGCCGCGGGCATGCCGGCTCAGTGCGGCGCCTTCATCGCCGTGCGAAGGACAGGAGCCGACAACCACTTCCCCTCCATCGCGCTGTTGAAGTCGGTGAAGATGTGGCAGCGGTCCTACTTCTACGTCAGGAACGTCGCCACGCGGGGCGACTGGGTCAATCTGCCGGCTTTCGAAGCCGGCCCGCCAGCTGGCAGACTGCCCAACTGGTCGTACCGGGCCAGGTCACTGACGCCTGCGGGATCCAGCGCCATCTCGCGACTCCGAGTGCTGACGCAGTCTGAGGGTCTGACTGGCCCGGACCTGCTGGCTGCCTTCATCTCGCGTCGAGTTCTCCCACTCCAAGGCTGCCCTCACCTGATGTGCCAGATGAGCGGGGGCCGCGACCCGAGTCGGATGTGCACCAAGGACATGCCTCACGAAGAGGTGGCCCTGATGGTGAACTACCTCTCAGACAGCAGGCTCCCGGAGGACTGACAATTCAGCAAGGAGCCATACTCCCGCACCAACCCCCCGCCCGTGGTGAGTCGCCTTTCTTTTCTTTAGATTGTCTTCTTCTTGCCGAGTCTTGTTTTAATCAGTCTGCTTTTTGGTTAGAATCCCCTTCTTCACCCACCAGTCGGCACCTCGGGGCCGGCCCGTGAGTTCGCCGCCGACCGGGTGGAGAGCGACGTCAACGACCCCGATGTGGGGGCGGCGGCTCTGGAAGACGACGCCGAGGGAGGAGGAGGGATGACAAGCGACTTCAGGCCCTCGGCCACCTTTGCCGACTGGCCTGAACACGACGCCGAGGAAGGAGTCGCCCCTCGCCATTGGCCAGGAGCCAGCCAGCCGGGCGCGGGCTCTTCTGCCGCGCCGGGCGTTCCAGGCAGCGGGAAGAAGCACCGGGCTGCACCGACTTTGTTCGGCAGCCGGCCGAAGAAGCCCAAGGGCTCGGCTGCAGCGACCCGGCGGGACGAGGCGGCCGCGAAGGCCATCCGCTTCCGTAAGGAAGTGAAGAAGCCGCCATTGGTCTCTGCGTAAGTATTCTGTCTTCAAAGTTCATTCTTTCTTCGTGCTTTGTCTGAGTCTCTGCTCGCCCCTCTTTCTTCAGGGCTCCCCTCTCTCTGGAGCGAGTTGTCGCCGCCTCCGTCATGGGGTCAGCGGAGACGCCCGCCACCACTCGGCGGATAGACCCCGCTGCCGACCTCCAGGAGGCGACGGAGCGGAATGCGCAGGAGAAGCACAATGAAGAAGAAGCCCTCCGCCTGGAGAAGGCGGAGGCCGACAGGGCGGAGGCCTTCGCCAAGAAAAAACTAACGGAGGCAGAAGCCGCCGCCGCGGCGAAGCAGCAGGCTGAGGAAGCCGCACGCCGCCAGGCGGCCTTGCTTGTTACCCCACTGAACTCTGTGCCGCCGCCGCCGGAGTTCACGGGGCAGACTAGAGGAGTCAGCGGGGAGAACCTCGTCGAGGAGAGGGAAGGCGGCGAACCCTCTACTTCGGGCGCGAACGTTCCGTCGCCGCCTCCGCCGCCGTCTGAAGGCGTGCGAGGCAAGCGGCCAGCGGACCCTCCGGTGCTGCCGACCGAAGACAAGGCCGTAGCGAGGCTACTCCTCCAGGTCGGCTCGCAAGCGTGCCGTCTTCGGGAGAAGGCGACTTCGGCACCCCGCCCCCTGGAAGCCGGCACCGCCAGCTCGGCGGCTCCAGATGGCGAGGCGACGAGCGCCGCACCTGTTGGGTGGGTGCGGGGAGGCAGCACAGGGCCACTGAACCGGGTGCTCCTGGACATCCAGGCGAAGCTCCGCGCTGAGGGCAACGCCCTCCAGAGCTGCACCAAGGCGTTCCTGGCATCGCGGGCGGCCGTCCGGGTATGTCTTTTCTTTGGGCCTTTATTTTTCCTTGTTCCTCTCTGTGGGGGCGCGCCAGCGCACCCACTGGGTGTAGTCCCCGAGTTTCGGGTTGGCTGCTGAGCAGGCGGCCCGGAACTCCAATTTGATGGGCTTCTGGGTACTAACTTTGTCTGAAATGCTTGTTGCAGGACCACCACAACCTCCGCGTCACTGCCTTCAACCGTAATGTTGAAGAGTTGGGCAAGCGGACCGCCGACTTGGTGGAGAGCCAGAGTAAGTCCTTCTCCTTTTTCTCTTCTCTGCGGGGGCGCGCTCGCACACCCGCGGGCTATAGTCCCCGAGATTCGGGCCGACTGCTGAGCAGTCGGGCCGGATCTCCCCGGTGACCTACTTTATTGACGACTGCTGTCTTTCTTTCTTTCCTTCAGGGGCCAAAGCTGCTTTTCAACAGCAGCTCAGCGAAGCCAACTCCGCCCTGCTCGCCAAAGGGGAGGAGTGCAGCAAGCTCGCCGCGGAGCGCAATCTGCTGGCCACTCAGTTGGCAGAGCAGAAGGGGCTGCTCGCGAAGTCGCAGAGGGAGGCGGAGGAGACGGAGGCCGCCCTCCTGGCCGAGTTCGCGAGCGAGCGCTCTTCTTTGTCTGACAAGGAGGCATTGCTATCCTCCGGCTTCCACGAGATCAAAGACATCGTTGATGGTGAGTCTCTTTGTTTTCTTTCTTTGAGCTGCTGACTTAGGTCATGCCGACTCCTGGTTTTTGACCCGCTTTTTTGTTTCTTCGTGTCTTTTGCAGACTTCTTCCCTGGGCAGTCTCAGGCTGCTATCCAAGCCATCGAGGCCGATCGTGCAAGTCGGAGGGCGGAGGGCGCAGAGATCGCCGCCGATGCCCCCCGAACTCTTGATGAGCACATCTTGAGTATCGAGGCTCGCCTCCGGCCGGCGCACCGGATGCTGTGCTGGCTTTAGCGCGTTGGCGCCCAGGCGATCTCCGCCCTTTGGCCGGATATGCAGGCTCCGCGCACCCCCAGCCTGACGGCCAACTGGTTGGAGGTCGCGGCTGGTCGCCTCGAGGCCTGGAAGGGCTCTTCGGCCCGGGCTGGAGCGCACCGGGCCTTGGAGTTCATCAAGGCGTGGTACCCGGGTCTGGATCTAGACCGGTTGGCCACGCTTCGGTCGGAGGCCCAGCCGGAGCTGGCGGCTGCGGAAGACGCCCTCGTAAAGCGTGCTGCGGCGATCGCCGAGTACACCGATACGAGCATCTTCGTCCTCGAGCGGTCTGAAGACGGCGAGGAGGTCCCGCCGGAGTGGTTTGGGATGAACCCAGACTACGGCGAAGACTCGGCGGAGGTGATCGGCTCCAACGTCGAGGAGGAGGACAAGGCGGAGGATGAGGGCGAGGCGGAGGCACCAGAAGACAGAGCAGACGGCCAGCCTCAGCCCGACCGCGCCTCCAGCAACGAGCCGCGTGCGACCGATCCGACTGCTGCCGTAGGCGATCAAGCCGAGTCTAGCCGGCCGACCACCCCGACGACTAACGCTGGCGCCTCCTCCGACCCCCCGACTCCGTCTGTCGCCTCCTAAGCTGTCCCTGTGTCTTTTGTTTTATCTGCTTCAGTAGTCTTTTGAAGAACTTGTTAATTCGCACAATTCCACCCGCGAGGTGTATTTTGAACCTCTGCTTGACAATTCGGCCAAGGGCCTATGTTATGTAAATTTATATATCTATCCTTTCTTGCTCATTGTTCTTTTGGCTGTTTTCCTTTGCCGCTTTCCCCTACTTGCCTGCCTTGCCAATCGGACAGCCGCTCTGCAGACTGTTGCTGGATCAAGTGCTAGGCTACTTTGGGAAAGCAAGTACTTAGCCGATTTCAAGATTCTTTGAGCAAGTTGGATAGAAAACGACAATCTGACTATCCGAGAATCGGTTTGCGAGAAAGGCTGGAAGCCGTCTTGAGCTATGTTTTATGCTTTGAGTCCTTAGCCATTTTTCGTGCGAGCACACATCCTACCTTACCTCTGCCCATCGTATAGTCGCTCTGCGAGCTGCGGCTTCTGATAGAAGACGGCTTAGATGCTACACACTACGTGTCCGGCTGCAGGAAGCGTTTCATAGTGCAAGGCGGCAAGTCCCTGGGCCGACTTGTCGAGCCCGGTGCCAAACGGTATGACAAAGAGTAATCATACTTGTAGGCATAATTTTTATCATACAGACAAAAGAAGGCAGTCCCCGAGCTCGTCTCAGGGGGCCCGAAGTCTTGGTACTTTAATACAAGAGGTAGCGTGGTACATACTACATCAACTGTAAAATCTTCGGAGAAGATATGCATTCCATGGCCGCTCTGTCTCCTTGCCGGAGTCGTCCTTCTTGCGTGCTCAGGGCTTTTGAGCGTCGATCAGGTAGTAGGAGTCGTTGCCTAGTACTTTGCTGATGATGAAAGGGCCCTCCCAAGGCGGCGACAGCTTGTGCTGGTCGGCTGTTCGCTGGATCAGCCGGAGCACAAGGTCGCCTTCTTGGAAAGATCTTGGCCTGACCTTCCTGTTGTGGTATCGGCGCAGGCTCTGCTGGTAGATGCTGGACCGGCTGAGTGCCAGCAGCCGACCCTCTTCCAGCAGATCAATGCGTCTTGTCGTGCTTCTTCTGCTTCCTCCTTGGTGTACATGGTGACTCGCGGGGAGTCGAACTCTATGTCCGTTGGGATGACGGCTTCGGCACCGTAGACGAGGAAGAAGGGCGTGAAGCCGGTTGACTTGTTTGGAGTCGTGCGCAGACTCCAGAGGACGGCTGGCAGCTCGTCGAGCCAGCAGCCAGCTGAGCGCTCCAGAGGCTCGATCAACCGAGGCTTGATGCCGGACAGGATGAGGCCGTTTGCTTGGTCCACTTGGCCGTTTGACTACGGGTGGGCGACGGACGCTAGGTCCAGTCGGATGCCCTGTGTTGCGCAGAAACGGGCCAAGGCGCCTTTGGCAAAATTTGTGCCGTTGTCTGTGATGATGCTGTGTGGTATGCCGTACCGAATTGTGATATCGGTGATGAAGGTCACGGTAGTCGGACCGTTCAGTTTCTTAATTGGCTTTACTTCCACCCACTTGGTGAACTTGTCCACTGCGACAAGTAGGTGAGTTAGACCACCCCGTGCTGTTTTGAATGGCCCCACCATGTCTAGACCCCAAACTGCGAAAGGCCAAGCAATGGAGATGGTCTTGAGCGCGGAAGCCGGCTGGTGTGGCTTGGAGCTGAACTTCTGGCACCCTTTGCATTTTTGGACCAACTCCTTGGCCTCTTCCAAGGCAGGCGGCCAAAAGAAACCGTGCCGAAAAGCTTTGGCGACGAGTGCTCTTGAAGCCGCATGGTGGCCACATTCGCCTTGATGGATGTCTTTGAGGATCGCCTGGCCTTGCTCCGGCTCTAAGCAACGCTGGTAGACACCAGTGATGCTGCGCCTGACCAGCTCTCTGTTGATTAGGGTATAGGCTGCTGCCCGGCGTTGTACTTGCCGAGCTCAGGTCTCATCAGTTGGTAGCTCTTTGTTCACCAGAAATTTGCGGATGGGCTGGG
Organism: Triticum aestivum; assembly: GCF_018294505.1. NCBI lineage: Eukaryota > Viridiplantae > Streptophyta > Magnoliopsida > Poales > Poaceae > Triticum > Triticum aestivum. Next base: position 226,307,381 of record NC_057800.1, on the reverse strand, counting down.
CCCATGAGGGTGCTGCTATTTCGTCGACTATTAGAACTGTCACACCCTAGCTAGTCATGCATTAGAGTGTTGCATCATGTTTACTCATTCATCAGAAACTTGAAATGGGGATGACAGAACCCCCAGTCCCCTCTGAAACCAACTAGGGTTACTAAAATAATTTTTCAATGAACCTGAAATGCCCTTCTAAAATGCCCATCATTTTTGTCTTGGTTCAGAACCTCTGCCAAAAATGGTGCACATTTTCCTAGGCCATCCTAGGGTTTTTGAATTAAATCATAAATATTTGAATTTGGGCATTTAAAATAATATAAAATATTTAAATGCTCAAATATCTCCAAACTAAAATGTTTCATGTTGGAAATAATCCAACTATGGGCCAGGAATAGTTTGGTGATTTTTGAAGTTGCCTAGGTATTTTATTAAATTCAACAAAGTTGCAGATATATTAAATAAAACAGAAAACAGAAGAAAAAGGGAAAAACTTACCTGGGCTCCCCCCTGTGCGGCCCAGCCAGCTGGCCGGCCCAGCCAGCAGCCGACCCAGCCCAGCACTGTAGCCCTCCGTCGTCTTCCTCCCCTCGCCCCGAAGCTGCTGCGTGCTCGCGCGCGCACGGCCGCGCGGCCACCTCCTGCTTGCCGACGACCCCTGGCCGCGTGGACGACGCCCGCAGCCCGTCCCGATCCCCCCTGCTCTCTCTCACTCTCCCCGGCTCTTTCTTTCTTCTCCCTCGCTCTCTCTCTCTCACGGCCGAACACCACCGTCGCCGCCGTTCGCCACAGCAGCCATCTCCGGCCACCCCTCGCTCCCCCGACTAGCTCAGAAGCTCCGCCACTACTCCCTCTTCCTCCCCACCGCTCCACGGGTCCCCGGAAGCCCTGCATCGCCGCCACGTCGCCGTTCCCCTCTTCGGCTCCGATCATCATCGCCGTCGAATTCGTCGTCTCCGGCACGTCCCCGAGCCCGCTTCGACGCCCACTGCAACCGCGGTGAGCTACGCCACCGTTTCCCCCTCTTCTCCCCCTCGTTTCCCCACCGCAGCCTCCTCCCCACCACGGCCGAACCTCCGCCGTCGCCGAGCTCGCCGTCGACGCAGCTCCGGTGACCATTTGGTCACCCCGGCGAGTCCAACGAGTTCGCAAGACCCCGTAGAGCATCCCTAGCGCCTCGCTTTGCTCGACTTCGAGCTCCAGCACCGTTCCCGTGCACGACCGAACCCCGGCGGCCGCAGCTGAGCTCGCCGCCGTCGACTCCGGCCACCCCGACCCCAACGGACTCCGCCAAGAGCTGCGGGTCGACCTCAGCTCCACTCCGGTGGTCTCCGCGGCCCCTCTGGTGGCCGAAATGACCAAAACCACTTCCGCCGCCGCGTCGGGCTCGCCGGCGACTAAACGCCGGCAGCCGACTTTGACTTTGACCACGGGTGGGCCCTGGTTGACTCCCCTGAGTCAATGACAGGTGGGGCCCAGCCCTGTTAATTAAACAGGATTAGTTTTAATTAACTTTTAATTAAAATAATCACCCTGACATGCGGGACCCACTGTCAGGTTTGACCCAGACCTGTTCCGTTGACCTGCTGACGTCACACTGACGTCAGGCTGACGCAGTAATTGATTTTCTGGATTTAAATTAAATCAGGAAATTCCAGAATATTAATTAAACTTCAAAAATTCATAACTTTTATTTTGTAACTCCAAATTGGACAAGTTATATATGAAAAATGATCAGAAAAATCCAATCTATCCATCTGTACCATTTTCATGCATGATCAAACAAGTTAAATTGATGTTTTAAGCAGAATAAGGAAAAGCACTTAAAGAGGCCATGTTTGAGTTTGAAATTTGAATCCTTGATTCAAATTTGTTCAAACCCCTCTGGTTTTAGTTGCATTAGCCCAACACACTCATATTCCCATGTTTCATGCATGCATCATATTGTTGCACATTGTTTGGTGATGCTTGTGTATCGATGTCCTTTGCGACAGGTTCTGTCTCCGAGGAGTACCGTGATTACCCTAACGAAGAACCATATCAGTGCATCGAACCATCAGGCAAGCAACCAACCATTTGATCATATCGATACAATCCCATGTTCTCGCTCCTGCTCTCTTTTACTGCATTAAGACAACGCGATTCAAACTGCTGTGTGCTACGGTAGTTGAACCCATTTCCTCTGCATGACCTGTCATTGCCACAGTAACTAGATGAAACCCACTAGCATGTGTAGGAGTTGATTGAGCCATGTGTATGTGTTGTTCCTACCTTGCTATGCCTGCTATGCTTAGAGTCGTGTCAGGTCTGGTTCATCTGGGTGATGGGCTAGAGTGAAATGATTATGTCGGTAATGAGAGTGGTGTGGTGAACACGATTTGGTAAAGGTATCGATGAGAGGCCATGTAGGAGTACATGGTGGGTTGTTTCATTGAAGCCGACCTTAAGCACTGAGATCTGTATGTGTGATTTAAGAATCAGCTACTACCATGCATTGGGCCCGAAACCAATGGACCCTCTCGACTTCTTATTTACCCTAGTTCTCCGTCCAGGAGTTGCAAGTAGTTTCTGGTGTTTGTAGCCTACTGGAGGCCGTGGACAGCGCTGACCGTAGGGGTGGGCTGTGATGCGGTAGGTACGTGGCACGGTGTACCGAATACCCGTTAGGTATCCCGGGAACCCTGTTCACATCATTCGGGGCCGTATGGGAAACCTCGGCCGGACTCCCTGCGGATGGAACCTGAATAGGCGATAAACCTGGACTGGAGGCTTAGGTGATTAGGTAGGTCGTGGCCGACACCCACGTTGGGCTTCCGCTTGAAGGTTGCCGAGTACATGTCGTGTAAACGACGATAAGTGGTGAGAGCGTGTATGAAGGAGTACACCCCTGCAGGGTTAACATGATCTATTCGAATAGCCGCGTCCGCGGTAAAGGACTACTTGGTTGCCTATACAGTTCATAGACAAGTAAATGGAAACTACTAAAAGCCTCAAGATAAGTGTGAGTGCCGAGGATGGCTCTTCCGTAGGAAGACGGAGGTGGATCCTCGGTAGTGTATTGAAGTGGTGAGTAGTGGACTCGAGTGCGCAAAACATTTCAAGTTGGTGTATCGTAGGATAGTCTAGCCAAGAGTCAAAGCTGGCCTGCTGCAATAACTCCACCAACCATTCTTGATACTATGCATGTATGTAGGATCTGATGTAAGTCTTGCTGAGTACCTTTGTACTCATGTTGCTATAATTTACATTTCTTAACAGAAGACGCTGCAACCCCTTCTGATGGGTTCTATGTAGACGTTGACATCAACGAGTAGGCTAAAGACCCAGGTGGCGACCCTGAGCTTGTGATGGACCACGTAGTATAGCTAGGCTTTCCAAGCCTCTTTTATTTTACTAGTTGTTTGTACTCAGACAAGTTACTTCCGCTGCTGGCTTGTATGACTGTATGACTTGTATGTTGGGTCGTGAGACCCGTACCTTTGTGTATGTTATGTATGGCTCCCTGAGCCTTAAATAAAGTACTTGTGTCATAGAGTCATGTTGTGATGCTTCGTTGTATTTGCACATATCGAGCATATTGTGTGTATGATTGAAATGCTTGGTATGTGTGGGATCTGACTATCTAGTTGTTTATCTTTAGTAGTCTCTCTTACCGGGAAATGTCTCCTAGTGTTACCGCTGAGCCATGGTAGCTTGCTACTGCTCTGGAACACTTAGGCTGGCCGGCATGTGTCCTTCTTCGTTCCTATGTCTGTCCCTTCGGGGAAATGTCACGCTTTGAGTACCGGAGTCCTGTTAGCCCGCTACAGCCCGGTTTACCGGAGTCCTGCTAGCCCAGTGCTACAGCCCGGACCCACTTGCTGATGACCGACACGTTCGAAGCTGGGTCATGGATGCCTGTCCCTGTAAGTCTGTGCCACTTTGGGTTTACGACTAGTCATGTTAGCCCGGGCTCTTTATCATATGGATGCTAGCGACACTATCATATACGTGAGCCAAAAGGCGCAAACGGTCCCGGGAAAAGGTAAGACGACACCCGTGGGGATACCGTGCGTGAGGCCGCAAAGTGATATGAGGTGTTACCAGCTAGATCGATGTGACATCGAGTCGGGGTCCTGACAGCGTTGGCATCAGAGCCGGACTGCCTGTAGGTTCTCCAAGCCAAACTGGTCGATGTTGAGTCTAGAAATTCTTTAGTTATATGTAGGGGAATTGTTTGTGGGATGGAACGTAAGGCTCTTTTTACTCCTTATATCTTATGACATTCTGATCTGAGTCAGTCCATTCTTCCACCGGGGGTTAAGGAATTAGGATCTATTCTCTCTATCAGGATCACGAGTTACTAATCAGTAGTACCTTATAAGTTTGATGGATACAAGCCTAGTTCAGTTCTACTACCACATTATGTTGCCAACATGGTTTCAGAACTTTGATATGATGATGTTGAGTGTGTACGGAATCCTTTGTCAAATGTCTCAAAATCCTTTTTGAGCATTTACAGCTGTTATGCTGCCGAAATTTTGCTAGAAATTCTAATGCCCTTGCATTATGATTGTGCTTTCAGATGGCCACTCGCGACCTTAATCAAGTGGTTCGCCTGACTCGATGCCTAGATGTACCCGGCCATACTGCCAAGTTGGTCAGGGTAATGACTGAGGCAGGATACCGCTGGTATCCTGAGTACACGGTCGAAGAGCAATTTCGGGACTTCAATCAAAGCCAGTATCTCTGCACTGTCAGGATATTTCCATCTTATCCTGGATCTACCGAGCCTCTTCACTGTTCCTATGGACTCGGGGTTACTATTGAGATGGCTGTGCAGGACGCCGCCTACTCTATGATGACCATTATGCGAGTCAGATCTGGTTTATTCCGGGACTCTGATTTCCGGTATATGCCAGGATCACTTCCGGGAGCACAAGGATATCTCCAGGCTATCTATGCTGACTCCACTCAGGAGGATTCACGGACTCGCACCACTGCTGAGATGCTCGAGGATAAGGACCGTGAAAATCGGGCCTTAAGGTTAGAGCTCTTCAATACCCGTGCTGACCACTGGGCCACTTTGACTCGGTTCGCACCGGCAGTGCAAGCTGGATTCTCAGATATGCGCGATCTCTATCCTGTGAGATCTGCTCTGCCAGACGTGATGGTTTGGCGTGATGTAGGAGGCATCACCCCACCTCGCGGTCCCCGCAGGCCACCGTTTGTTGGTCCAAGGCCTCATCCTAGCCCCTATGGTCCACAAGCTCCGCGAGACCGTCTGTTTCCGGATGATCATGTTGAACTTCCAGGCTATGGAGGTGACTTCTATGAGGACTACTACGGATCGGTCTGAACTAGGGGTAGTATCACTAGTTCGTACTAGCCGTGTCGTCTATCGTCCTGCGTGACTCGTGGGATATGACCTAGTTTGTACTCTTTCCAGAGATGTAGAAAAATAATGTATAGAAGCTTGGAATGCCTCCGATGAGATGTAATCCTCTTTTCACCGTAATAGTACTTTGTTTGGTCTTGTACTAAACCTTGTATGGTGTGTATGACGATGGAATAAAGAAGCAGTTTCTGTATCTACCATGTCATACGGATGATCATCTTGCATTCCGAGTTATTCCTTACATTATGTATCCTATGTCGGAATTTTATCATTCTGACTAAATCATTGTCTTGTTTACCTAGGATGGTCAACACGCGCGCTAACCCTGCTTCTCAAGAGCAGGCCGAAGGCAGTGAGGGCAGGAATGAAAATCTGCCTCATCCTCCTTCACTAGCCGAGGTTATGATGGAAGCTGAGAGAAACAAGCGGGAGACAAACCGTTTGTTGGAGCGTATTGAACAGAACACAGCACACCATCAGAGGGCTAACGTGGTGTCACTCAGTGATTTTATCAAATTGCATCCACCCACGTTCCACCACTCCGTCGAGCCTCTCGACGCTGATGACTGGCTTCGCAGTATCTCTCACAAACTGCGTTCCGCGCTGGTAGCGGAGGCTGACAAGGTCACCTTTGCTGCATATCATCTTGAAGGCCCCGCCAGTCTATGGTGGGAGAATTATGGAGCTATGCGCCCAGCGGGCCATGTCACCACTTGGGCTGAGTTCAGCGAGGCTTTCCGTGAACATCACATTCCGGAGGGTCTCATGGACCGTAAACGTGAAGAATTTTGCAGTTTCACCCAAGGCCGACTTTCTGTGGATGTCTATAGCAGGGAGTTTGGTAATCTCGCACGATATGCAACTGAGGAAGTTTCTACTGACGCCAAGAAGCAAGCAAGGTTCCGTAAGGGCCTTAGTCCTGAGCTTCGCCGCGACCTCCGTCTGCATGAGTGCACATCTTTTTCGAAACTTGTCAACAATGCCATCAGTGCTGAAACTGGTCAGACTGACTATGACGCAACACGCAAGCATGGATGTGACATGGGTTCCTCATCCGGTGCTGGTCCTCAGAAGCGCCGCGTGTGGGTACCCAACACCGCCCTGCCACCCAGGTTCACACCGAGGCCATCCTTCCAGGCGCCTCGCCCTGTTCAACAGTCTGCACCGGCCAAGCCCTATGGGGGTCCAACCAATAATGCTCCTCCACGTACCAGTTCCGTGACTTGTTTCAAGTGTGGGGAATCTGGTCACTATATGCGTGAGTGTCCCCAGACCAACCCCAATCAATCTGCTAAAGCTGTTGGCCGTGGCAAGCCGACAGGGAAGGTGTTTCATGCTAAACCGGTCACCGCTTCACGTGGCCATGTCAACTGTATCTCTGCCGAAGAAGCTCAAGAGGATCCCAACGTCGTTCTCGGTACGCTTCTTGTTAACTGCCACCCGGCATCTGTTCTTTTCGATACAGGAGCCTCTCATTCTTTTATATCTGAAAACTATGCTCGCTTGCATAACGTCGCATTCGGTGTTATGCCAACCTCTATGGTAATTCAAACTCCGGGATCCAAATGGCAAACTTCTAGAGTAAGCCATGGAAATGAAATCCAAGTCGACAGACTTGTTTTCCTTGCATCTTTGATAGCCCTTAAATCTTCGGATATTAATATCATTTTGGGTATGGACTGGATGTCAGCTCATCAAGCCAAAATTGATTGCTTCTCTAGGACTGTTCAACTCACCCATCCTTCGGGGAAGATAGTTAATGTCTTGACCCGAATAGCCAAGCGACAATTATATTCTCTTAACGCCAGCCCTTTGCCAGACCTTGAGGACGTTCCGGTAGTCCGTGACTTTCCGGATGTCTTTCCAGAGGAATTGCCAGGTGTTCCACCTGACAGGGATGTTGAGTTCGTAATAGACCTCATCCCCGGAACCGTTCCGATTGCTAGAAGACCCTATAAGATGGCACCCCTAGAACTAGCCGAGCTTAAGAAACAACTCGACGAATCCTTGAAAAAGGGTTTCATCCGCCCTAGTTCATCTCCGTGGGCTTGCCCCGTCCTATTCGTCAAGAAGAAGGATGGTACGGACCGGATGGTTGTAGATTACCGACCGGTCAATTTGGTCACAATCAAGAACAAATATCCACTTCCCAGGATCAATGATCTGTATGATCAGCTCGCTGGATCCTCAGTCTTCTCCAAGATGGATTTGAGGTTGGGCTACCATCAAATCAAAATCAGAAACGGGGACATTCCTAAAACGGCCTTTGTTACTCGTTATGGCCAATACGAGTACACCGTCATGTCCTTCGGATTAACCAACGCTCCAGCCACCTTTTCTCGGTTAATGAACTCAATCTTCATGGAGTATTTGGATAAGTTCGTCGTAGTTTATCTCGATGATATACTCATCTACTCCAAGAACGAGGAAGAACATGCCGAACATCTAAGGCTAGTGTTGCAGAAACTTCGAGAGCATCGCCTTTATGCCAAATTTTCTAAATGTGAATTCTGGTTGCCAGAAGTGACCTATCTGGGTCATGTAATATCTGGTAAAGGTATTGCTGTTAACCCTGAGCAAGTTCAAGCCATCCTTAATTGGACTCCACCCGAATCGGTCAAGCAAGTTCGGAGTTTTCTAGGCTTAGCGAGCTATTGCCGTCGCTTTGTCGAGAACTTCTCCAAAGTTGCTAAACCTCTAACCGAACTCCTCAAGAAAGATAAGAAGTTCGAATGGACTCCACAATGTGAGCACAGCTTTCAGGAACTGAAAAGACGCCTGACCTCTGCTCCCGTGCTGGTACCGCCAGACTTCTCCAAGGACTTTGTTATCTACTGCGACGCCTCGCGACAAGGACTAGGTTGCATTCTCATGCAAGATCGACACGTAATTGCTTACGCTTCACGGCAATTGCACCCACATGAGGAGAATTATCCTGCTCATGATCTAGAGCTTGCAGCCGTAGTCTATGCACTTAAGACCTGATAACATTACCTCCTCGGTAATCGTTGTGAAATATTCACTGATCACCAAAGCCTGAAGTACATTTTCACCCAACCGGATTTGAATCTCAGGCAGAGACGTTGGGTTGAATTGATCACAGACTTCGACTTAGGAATAACCTACACCCCAGGGAAAGCCAACGTCATGGCTGATGCGCTAAGTCGTAAATCCTATTGTAACAACCTGATGTTACAACAAAGTCAACCGCTTCTCCATGAGGAATTTCGGAAGCTTAACCTTCACATTATACCTCAAGGTTCTCTTTCCACCTTGGTGGCAAAACCTACCCTTACGGATCAAATTATCAAAGCACAGAAGGTAGATCCGGGAATCTCCCGCATCAAGAGAAACATTCAGAAAGGAATTGCGAATTGTTTCTCCATTGATGATCAAGGGGTAGTATACTTCGGGGATCGACTAGTGGTTCCCAAAGTGCGCAACCTAAGGCGTTTAATCCTTAAGGAAGCTCATGAATCTCCTCTCACCATTCATCCCGGTAGTACTAAGATGTATCAGGACCTACGCCAGAGGTTCTGGTGGACTAGGATGAAGAGAGAAATTGCTCAGTATATTGCAAATTGCGACGTCTGTCGTCGTGTAAAAGCAGAGCATCAACGGCCTGCTGGCACCCTTCAACCCTTAGCTATTCCTGAATGGAAATGGGATAAAATTGGTATGGATTTCATTACCGGTTTTCCCAGGACCAAGAGAGGGAATAATGCTATCTTCGTCGTGGTCGATCGTCTTTCCAAAGTAGCTCATTTCTTACCTGTTCGTGAGAGTATAACCGCTAGTCAGCTGGCAGACTTGTACATCTCCCGAATAGTGTCTGTCCATGGTGTTCCTTTGGAAATTAACTCGGATCGAGGAAGTCTTTTCACCTCTCGATTTTGGGAAAGTTTCCAAAATGCTATGGGAACCCGTCTCTCCTTTAGCACCGCTTTCCACCCTCAGTCGAGTGGTCAAGTGGAACGCGTCAATCAGATTCTAGAAGACATGCTTCGAGCCTCTGTTATCTCCTTCGGAATGGACTGGGAGAAGTGTCTTCCATTTGCCGAATTCGCTTACAACAACAGCTATCAATCTAGCTTGGGTAAAGCCCCTTTTGAAGTTCTCTATGGACGACGATGTCGAACACCCCTTAACTGGTCAGAGACCGGGGAAAGACAATTCTTTGGCCCGGATATGATTCAGGAAGCAGAAGAACAAGTTCGTATCGTTCGTGAAAAGTTGAAAACAGCCCAATCTCGCCAAAAGAGTCAATATGACTGAAAACATAGGGCTATGACTTTCGAGGTTGACGAGAAGGCTTATCTTCGGGTCACCCCTCTGAAGGGAACCCATCGTTTCGGTATCAAAGGCAAATTGGCTCCTCGTTACATTGGACCTTTTCGCATTCTTGCCAAACGAGGAGAAGTTGCCTACCAGTTGGAACTACCTCCGCATCTCTCTAGAGTTCACGATGTCTTCCACGTTTCTCAACTCAGGCGTTGCTTCTCGGATCCTATCCGTGAAGTGGACCACGAAACGCTTGATCTCCAAGATGATCTTACATATCGAGAGTACCCCATTCGTATCCTCGATCAAGCCGAACGTACCACGCGACGTCATAATATCAAGTTTCTCAAGGTTCAATGGTCGCATCATTCTGAGGATGAAGCAACTTGGGAAAGGGAGGATCGTCTTCGACTCGAGTATCCCGCCTTCTTCCCGGAGGAACCCAAATCTCGGGACGAGATTCTTTTGAGTGGGGGTGAGTTGTCACACCCTAGCTAGTCATGCATTAGAGTGTTGCATCATGTTTACTCATTCATCAGAAACTTGAAATGGGGATGACAGAACCCCCAGTCCCCTCTGAAACCAACTAGGGTTACTAAAATAATTTTTCAATGAACCTGAAATGCCCTTCTAAAATGCCCATCATTTTTGCCTTGGTTCAGAACCTCTGCCAAAAGTGGTGCACATTTTTCTAGGCCATCCTAGGGTTTTTGAATTAAATCATAGATATTTGAATTTGGGCATTTAAAATAATATAAAATATTTAAATGCTCAAATATCTCCAAACTAAAATGTTTCATGTTGGAAATAATCCAACTATGGACCAGGAGTAGTTTGGTGATTTTTGGAGTTGCTTAGGTATTTTATTTAATTCAACAAAGTTGCAGATATATTAACAGAAACAGAAAAATTAATAAAAAGGAGTAGACTTACCTGGACCTACCTGCCCAGCCCAGCCGGCCCAGCACTGTGCTGGCCCGTGCCAGCCAGCTGCTTCCCCTTGCCAGAGCAGGCAGGGAGGTGAGCATGGCGCGCCCGAGCTCGCCACGCACCACCCAGCCTCTCTGCATCGCCCTGGTCGCCGTTGCGCCGCGTGGATCGTCTTCTGGTCGTCGCCCCGACCTCGCCGACACCCCATTCACTCTCCCCCGGCTCTCCCTCGCTCTCTCCCCCGCCCGACCGAACACCACCGTCGCTGCCGTTCGCCATAGCCACCGCCTCCGACCACCCCTCGCTTCCCCGACTAGCTCAGGAGCTCCGCCTCGACTCCCTCTTCCTCCCCACCGCTCCACAGCTCCCCGGAAGCCCTGCATCGCCGCCACGTCGCCGTTCCCCTCTTCGGGCTCCGACCACCGTCGCCGTCGAATTCGCCGTCTCCAGCGCGTCCCCGAGCCCGCTTCGACGCCCACTGCAACCGCGGTGAGCTACGCCACCGTTTCCCCCTCTTCTCCCCCTCGTTCCCTCACCGTAGCCTCCTCCCCACCACGGCCGAACCTCCGCCGTCGCCGAGCTCGCCGTCGACGCAGCTCCGGTGACCATTTGGTCACCCCGGCGAGTCCAACGAGTTCACAAAACCCCGTAGAGCATCCCTAGCGCCTCGCTTTGCTCGACTTCGAGCTCCAGCACCGTTCCCGTGCACGACCGAACCCCGGCGGCCGCAGCCGAGCTCGCCGCCGTCGACTCCGGCCACCCCGACCCCAACGGGCTCCGCCAAGAGCTGCGGGTTGCCCTCAGCTCCCCTCCGGTGGTCTCCGCGGTCCGTTTGGTGGCCGAAATGACCAAAACCACTTCCGCCGCCGCGTCGGGCTCGCCGGCGACTAAACGCCGGCAGCCGACATTGACTTTGACCACGGGTGGGCCCTGGTTGACTCCCCTGAGTCAATGACAGGTGGGGCCCAGCCCTGTTAATTAAACAGGATTAGTTTTAATTAAGTTTTAATTAAAATAATCAACCAAATTCTAGAAGACATGCTTCGAGCCTCTGTTATCTCGTTCGGAATGGACTGGGAGAAGTGCCTTCCATTTGCCGAATTCGCTTACAACAACAGCTATCAATCTAGCTTGGGTAAAGCCCCTTTTGAAGTTCTCTATGGACGACGATGTCGAACACCCCTTAACTGGTCAGAGACCGGGGAAAGACAATTCTTTGGCCCGGATATGATTCAGGAAGCAGAAGAACAAGTTCGTATCGTTCGTGAAAAGTTGAAAACAGCCCAATCCCGTCAAAAGAGTCAATATGACCGAAAACATAAGGCTATGACTTTCGAGGTTGACGAGAAGGCTTACCTTCGGGTCACCCCTCTGAAGGGAACCCATCGCTTCGGTATCAAAGGCAAATTGGCTCCTCGTTACATTGGACCTTTTCGCATTCTTGCCAAACGAGGAGAAGTTGCCTACCAATTGGAACTACCTCCGCACCTCTCCAGAGTTCACGATGTCTTCCACGTCTCTCAACTCAGGCGTTGCTTCTCGGATCCTATCCATGAAGTGGACCACGAAACGCTTGATCTCCAAGATGATCTTACATATCGAGAGTACCCCATTCGTATCCTCGATCAGGCCGAGCGTACCACCCGACGTCATAATATCAAGTTTCTCAAAGTTCAATGGTCGCACCATTCTGAAGATGAAGCAACTTGGGAAAGGGAGGATCGTCTTCGACTCGAGTATCCCGCCTTCTTCCCGGAGGAACCCAAATCTCGGGACGAGATTCTTTTGAGTGGGGGTGAGTTGTCACACCCTAGCTAGTCATGCATTAGAGTGTTGCATCATGTTTACTCATTCATCAGAAACTTGAAATGGGGATGACAGAACCCCCAGTCCCCTCTGAAACCAACTAGGGTTTACTAAAATAATTTTCAATGAACCTGAAATGCCCTTCTAAAATGCCCATCATTTTTGTCTTGGTTCAGAACCTCTGCCAAAAATGGTGCACATTTTCCTAGGCCATCCTAGGGTTTTTGAATTAAATCATAAATATTTGAATTTGGGCATTTAAAATAATATAAAATATTTAAATGCTCAAATATCTCCAAACTAAAATGTTTCATGTTGGAAATAATCCAACTATGGGCCAGGAATAGTTTGGTGATTTTTGAAGTTGCCTAGGTATTTTATTAAATTCAACAAAGTTGCAGATATATTAAATAAAACAGAAAACAGAAGAAAAAGGGAAAAACTTACCTGGGCTCCCCCCCTGTGCGGCCCAGCCAGCTGGCCGGCCCAGCCAGCAGCCGACCCAGCCCAGCACTGTAGCCCTCCGTCGCCTTCCTCCCCTCGCCCCGAAGCTGCTGCGTGCTCGCGCGCGCACGGCCGCGCGGCCACCTCCTGCTTGTCGACGACCCCTGGCCGCGTGGACGACGCCCGCAGCCCGTCCCGATCCCCCCTGCTCTCTCTCACTCTCCCCGGCTCTTTCTTTCTTCTCCCTCGCTCTCTCTCTCTCACGGCCGAACACCACCGTCGCCGCCGTTCGCCACAGCAGCCATCTCCGGCCACCCCTCGCTCCCCCGACTAGCTCAGAAGCTCCGCCACTACTCCCTCTTCCTCCCCACCGCTCCACGGGTCCCCGGAAGCCCTGCATCGCCGCCACGTCGCCGTTCCCCTCTTCGGCTCCGATCATCGTCGCCGTCGAATTCGTCGTCTCCGGCACGTCCCCGAGCCCGCTTCGACGCCCACTACAACCGCGGTGAGCTACGCCACCGTTTCCTCCTCTTCTCCCCCTCGTTTCCCCACCGCAGCCTCCTCCCCACCACGGCCGAACCTCCGTCGTCGCCGAGCTCGCCGTCGACGCAGCTCCGGTGACCATTTGGTCACCCCGGCGAGTCCAACGAGTTCGCAAGACCCCGTAGAGCATCCCTAGCGCCTCGCTTTGCTCGACTTCGAGCTCCAGCACCGTTCCCGTGCACGACCGAACCCCGGCGGCCGCAGCCGAGCTCGCCGCCGTCGACTCCGGCCACCCCGACCCCAACGGACTCCGCCAAGAGCTGCGGGTCGACCTCAGCTCCACTCCGGTGGTCTCCGCGGCCCCTCTGGTGGCCGAAATGATCAAAACCACTTCCGCCGCCGTGTCGGGCTCGCCGGCGACTAAACGCCGGCAGCCGACTTTGACTTTGACCACGGGTGGGCCCTGGTTGACTCCCCTGAGTCAATGACAGGTGGGGCCCAGCCCTGTTAATTAAACAGGATTAGTTTTAATTAACTTTTAATTAAAATAATCACCCTGACATGCGGGACCCACTGTCAGGTTTGACCCAGACCTGTTCCGTTGACCTGCTGACGTCACACTGACGTCAGGCTGACGCAGTAATTGATTTTCTGGATTTAAATTAAATCAGGAAATTCCAGAATATTAATTAAACTTCAAAAATTCATAACTTTTATTCTGTAACTCCAAATTGGACAAGTTATATATGAAAAATGATCAGAAAAATCCAATCTATCCATCTGTACCATTTTCATGCATGATCAAACAAGTTAAATTGATGTTTTAAGCAGAATAAGGAAAAGCACTTAAAGAGGCCATGTTTGAGTTTGAAATTTGAATCCTTGATTCAAATTTGTTCAAACCCCTCTGGTTTTAGTTGCATTAGCCCAACACACTCATATTGCCATGTTTCATGCATGCATCATATTGTTGCACATTGTTTGGTGATGCTTGTGTATCGATGTCCTTTGCGACAGGTTCTGTCTCCGAGGAGTACCGTGATTACCCTAACGAAGAACCATATCAGTGCATCGAACCATCAGGCAAGCAACCAACCATTTGATCATATCGATACAATCCCATGTTCTCGCTCCTGCTCTCTTTTACTGCATTAAGACAACGCGATTCAAACTGCTGTGTGCTACGGTAGTTGAACCCATTTCCTCTGCATGACCTGTCATTGCCACAGTAACTAGATGAAACCCACTAGCATGTGTAGGAGTTGATTGAGCCATGTGTATGTGTTGTTCCTACCTTGCTATGCCTGCTATGCTTAGAGTCGTGTCAGGTCTGGTTCATCTGGGTGATGGGCTAGAGTGAAATGATTATGTCGGTAATGAGAGTGGTGTGGTGAACACGATTTGGTAAAGGTATCGATGAGAGGCCATGTAGGAGTACATGGTGGGTTGTTTCATTGAAGCCGACCTTAAGCACTGAGATCTGTATGTGTGATTTAAGAATCAGCTACTACCATGCATTGGGCCCGAAACCAATGGACCCTCTCGACTTCTTATTTACCCTAGTTCTCCGTCCAGGAGTTGCAAGTAGTTTCTGGTGTTTGTAGCCTACTGGAGGCCGTGGACAGCGCTGACCGTAGGGGTGGGCTGTGATGCGGTAGGTACGTGGCATGGTGTACCGAATACCCGTTAGGTATCCCGGGAACCCTGTTCACGTCATTCGGGGCCGTATGGGAAACCTCGGCCGGACTCCCTGCGGATGGAACCTGAATAGGCGATAAACCTGGACTGGAGGCTTAGGTGATTAGGTAGGTCGTGGCCGACACCCACGTTGGGCTTCCGCTTGAAGGTTGCCGAGTGCATGTCGTGTAAACGACGATAAGTGGTGAGAGCGTGTATGAAGGAGTACACCCCTGCAGGGTTAACATGATCTATTCGAATAGCCGCGTCCGCGGTAAAGGACTACTTGGTTGCCTATACAGTTCATAGACAAGTAAATGGAAACTACTAAAAGCCTCAAGATAAGTGTGAGTGCCGAGGATGGCTCTTCCGTAGGAAGACGGAGGTGGATCCTCGGTAGTGTATTGAAGTGGTGAGTAGTGGACTCGAGTGCGCAAAACATTTCAAGTTGGTGTATCGTAGGATAGTCTAGCCAAGAGTCAAAGCTGGCCTGCTGCAATAACTCCACCAACCATTCTTGATACTATGCATGTATGTAGGATCTGATGTAAGTCTTGCTGAGTACCTTTGTACTCATGTTGCTATAATTTACATTTCTTTACAGAAGACGCTGCAACCCCTTCTGATGGGTTCTATGTAGACGTTGACATCAACGAGTAGGCTAAAGACCCAGGTGGTGACCCTGAGCTTGTGATGGACCACGTAGTATAGCTAGGCTTTCCAAGCCTCTTTTATTTTACTAGTTGTCTGTACTCAGACAAGTTACTTCCGCTGCTGGCTTGTATGACTGTATGACTTGTATGTTGGGTCGTGAGACCCGTACCTTTGTGTATGTTATGTATGGCTCCCTGAGCCTTAAATAAAGTACTTGTGTCATAGAGTCATGTTGTGATGCTTCGTTGTATTTGCACATATCGAGCATATTGTGTGTATGATTGAAATGCTTGGTATGTGTGGGATCTGACTATCTAGTTGTTTATCTTTAGTAGCCTCTCTTACCGGGAAATGTCACCTAGTGTTACCGCTGAGCCATGGTAGCTTGCTACTGCTCTGGAACACTTAGGCTGGCCGGCATGTGTCCTTCTTCGTTCCTGTGTCTGTCCCTTCGGGGAAATGTCACGCTTTGAGTACCGGAGTCCTGTTAGCCCGCTACAGCCCGGTTTACCGGAGTCCTGCTAGCCCAGTGCTACAGCCCGGACCCACTTGCTGATGACCGACACGTTCGAAGCTGGGTCATGGATGCCTGTCCCTGTAAGTCTGTGCCACTTTGGGTTTACGACTAGTCATGTCAGCCCGGGCTCCTTATCATATGGATGCTAGCGACACTATCATATACGTGAGCCAAAAGGCGCAAACGGTCCCGGGCAAAGGTAAGACGACACCCGTGGGGATACCGTGCGTGAGGCCGCAAAGTGATATGAGGTGTTACCGGCTAGATTGATGTGACATCGAGTCGGGGTCTTGACAGCGTTGGCATCAGAGCCGGACTGCCTGTAGGTTCTCCAAGCCAAACTGGTCGATGTTGAGTCTAGAAATTCTTTAGTTATATGTAGGGGAATTGTTTGTGGGTTGGAACGTAAGGCTCTTTTTACTCCTTATACCTTATGACTTTCTGATCTGAGTCAGTCCATTCTTCCACCGGGGGTTAAGGAATTAGGATCTGTTCTCTCTATCAGGATCACGAGTTACTAATCAGTAGTACCTTATAAGTTTGATGGTTACCAGCCTAGTTCAGTTCTACTACCACATTATGTTGTTAGAATGGTTTCGGAACTTTGATATGATGATGTTGAGTATGCACGAAATCCTTTGTCAAATGTCTCAATATCCTTTTTGAGCATTTACAGCTGTTATGCTGCCGAAATTTTGCTAGAAATTCTAATGCCTTTGCATTATGATTGTGCTTTCAGATGGCCACTCGCAACCTCAATCAAGTGGTTCGCCTGACTCGATGCCTAGATGTACCCGGCCATACTGCTAAGTTGGTCAGGGTAATGACTGAGGCTGGATACCGCTGGTATCCCGAGTACACGGTCGAAGAGCAATTCCGAGATTTTAATCAAAGCCAGTATCTCTGCACTGTCAGGATATTTCCATCTTATCCTGGATCCACCGAGCCTCTTCACTGCTCCTATGGACTCGGGGTTACTATTGAGATGGCTGTGCAGGACGCCGCCTACTCTATGATGACCATTATGCGAGTCAGATCTGGGTTATTTCGGGACTCTGATTTCCGGTATATGCCAGGATCACTTCCGGGAGCACAAGGGTATCTCCAGGCTATTTATGCTGACCCCACTCAGGAGGATTCACGGACTCGCACCACTGCTGAGATGCTCGAGGATAAGGACCGTGAAAATCGGGCCTTGAGGTTAGAGCTCTTCAATACCCGTGCTGACCATTGGGCCACTTTGACTCGGTTTGCACCGGCGGTGCAAACTGGATATTCAGATATGCGCGATCTCTATCCTGTGAGATCTGCTCTGCCGGACGTGATGGTTTGGCGTGATGTAGGAGGCATCACCCCACCTCGCGGTCCCCGCAGGCCACCGTCTGTTGGTCCAAGGCCTCATCCTAGCCCCTATGGTCCACAAGCTCCGCGAGACCGTCTGTTTCCGGATGATCATGTTGAACTTCCAGGCTATGGAGGCGACTTCTACGAGGACTACTACGGATCGGTCTGAGTTAGCGGTAGTATCACTAGTTCGCACTAGCTGTGTCGTCTATCGTCCTGCGTGACTCGTGGGATATGACCTAGTTTGTACTCTTTCCGGAGGTGTAGAAAAATAATGTATAGGAGCTTGGGATGCCTTCGATGAGATGTAATCCTCTTTTCACCGTAATAGTACTTTGTTTGGTCTTGTACTAAACCCTGTATGGTGTGTATGATGATGGAATAAAAGAAGCAGTTTCTGTATCTACCATGTCATACGGATGATCATCTTGCATTCCGAGTTATTCCTTACATTATGTACTCTATGTCGGAATTTTATCATCCTGACTAAATCATTGTCTTGTTTACCTAGGATGGTCAACACGCGCACTAACCCTGCTCCTCAAGAGCAGGCCGAAGGCAGTGAAGTCAGGGATGCAAATCTGCCTCATCCTCCTTCACTAGCCGAGGTTATGATGGAAGCTGAGAGAAACAAGCGGGAGACCAACCGTTTGTTGGAGCGTATTGAACAGAACACAACACACCATCAGAGGACTAACGTGGTGTCACTCAGTGATTTTATCAAATTACATCCATCCACGTTCCACCACTCCGTCGAGCCTCTCGACGCTGATGACTGGCTTCGCAGTATCTCTCACAAACTGCGTTCCGCGCTGGTAGCGGAGGCTGACAAGGTCACCTTTGCTGCATATCATCTTGAAGGCCCCGCCAGTCTATGGTGGGAGAATTATGGAGCTATGCGCCCAGCGGGCCATGTCACTTCCTGGGCTGAGTTCAGCGAGGCTTTCCGTGAACATCACATTCCGGAGGGTCTCATGGACCGTAAACGTGAGGAATTCTGCAATTTCACCCAAGGCCGACTTTCTGTGGATGTTTACAGTAGGGAGTTTGGTAATCTCGCACGATATGCAACCGAGGAAGTTTCTACTGACGCCAAGAAGCAAGCAAGGTTCCGTAAGGGACTTAGTCCTGAGCTTCGCCGCGACCTCCGTCTGCATGAGTGCACATCTTTTCAGAAACTTGTCAACAAAGCCATCAGTGCTGAAACTGGTCAGACTGACTACGACGCAACACGCAAGCATGGCCGTGATATGGGTTCCTCATCCGGTGCTGGTCCTCAGAAGCGCCGCGTGTGGGTACCCAACACCGCCCTGCCACCCAGGTTCACACCGAGGCCATCTTTCCAGGCGCCTCGCCCCGTTCAACAGTCTGCTCCAGCCAAGCCCTATGGGGGTCCAATCAATAATGCTCCTCCACGTACCAGTTCCGTGACTTGTTTCAAGTGTGGGGAATCTGGTCACTATATGCGTGAGTGTCCTCAGACCAACCCCAACCAATCTGCTAAAGCTGTTGGCCGTGGCAAGCCGACAGGGAAAATATTCCACGCCAAACCGGTCACCGCTTCACGTGGCCATGTCAACTGTATCTCTGCCGAAGAAGCTCAAGAGGATCCCAACGTCGTTCTCGGTACGCTTCTTGTAAATTGCCACCCGGCATCTGTTCTTTTCGATACAGGAGCCTCTCATTCTTTTTATCCGAAAATTATGCTCGTTTGCATAACGTTGCATTCTGTGACATGCCATCCACTATGGAAATTTCTACCCCTGGTTCTAGATGGCAGACCTCTAGGGTAAGTTATGGAAATGAAATCCAAGTCGACAGACTTGTTTTTCTCGCGTCTTTGATAGCCCTTAAATCTTCAGATATTAATATCATTTTGGGTATGGACTGGATGTCAGCTCATCAAGCCAAAATTGATTGCTTCTCTAGGACTGTTCAACTCACCCATCCTTCGGGGAAGATAGTCAATGTCTTGACCCGAATAGCCAAGCGACAATTATATTCTCTTAACGCCAGCCCTTTGCCAGACCTTGAGGACATTCCGGTAGTCCGTGACTTCCCGGATGTCTTTCCAGAGGAATTGCCAGGTGTTCCACCTGACAGGGATGTTGAGTTCGTAATAGACCTCATTCCAGGAACCGTTCCGATTGCTAGAAGACCTTATAAGATGGCACCACTAGAACTAGCCGAGCTTAAGAAACAACTCGATGAGTCCTTGAAAAAGGGTTTCATCCGACCTAGTTCATCTCCGTGGGCTTGCCCCGTCCTCTTCGTCAAGAAGAAGGATGGTACGGACCGGATGGTTGTAGATTACCGACCTGTCAATTTGGTCACAATCAAGAACAAATATCCGCTTCCCAGGATCAACGACCTGTATGATCAGCTCGCTGGATCCTCAGTCTTCTCCAAGATGGATTTGAGGTTGGGCTACCATCAAATCAAAATCAGAAACGGGGACATTCCTAAAACGGCCTTTGTTACTCGTTATGGCCAATACGAGTACACCGTCATGTCCTTCGGATTAACCAACGCTCCAGCCACTTTTTCTCGGTTAATGAACTCAATCTTCATGGAGTATTTGGATAAATTCGTCGTGGTTTACCTCGATGATATACTCATCTACTCCAAGAACGAGGAAGAACATGCCGAACATTTAAGACTAGTGTTGAAGAAACTTCGAGAGCATCGCCTTTATGCCAAATTTTCTAAATGTGAATTCTGGTTGTCAGAAGTGACCTATCTAGGTCATGTAATATCTGGTAAAGGTATTGCTGTTAACCCTGAGCGAGTTCAAGCCATCCTTAATTGGACTCCACCTGAATCGGTCAAGCAAGTTCGGAGTTTTCTAGGCTTAGCGAGCTATTGTCGTCGCTTTGTCGAGAACTTCTCCAAAGTTGCTAAACCTCTAACCGAACTCCTCAAGAAAGATAAAAAGTTCGAATGGACTCCACAATGTGAGCACAGCTTTCAGGAACTGAAAAGACGCCTGACCTCTGCTCCCGTACTGGTACCGCCAGACTTTTCCAAGGACTTTGTTATCTACTGCGACGCCTCGCGACAAGGACTAGGTTGCATTCTTATGCAAGATCGACACGTAATTGCTTACGCTTCACGGCAATTGCACCCACATGAGGAGAATTATCCTACTCATGATCTAGAGCTTGCAGCCGTAGTCTATGCACTTAAGACCTGGCGACATTACCTCCTCGGTAATCGTTGCGAAATATT